>NC_051069.1:51687642-51962837 GCF_004664715.2 Peromyscus leucopus
AAAAGTTTCTGTATAGCTAAGGAAACAATTTACTCAATGAAGAGGAGGCCACTGAATGTTAGAGAACTTTTGCCAGCTAGACATCTGACAGTGGATTAATAACAAGACTATATAAAAGACCTTAGAAAACAAAGTTAAAAATAAAAACATCCATTAAAAATGGACCTCAGACCGTACTAGTGGAAGCCCATGAACTGTGGACTGGTGGCTGTGGAGCCCCCATGGTACTGGACTAGGCTCAAACTGTTTGGGGGGCACCCATGCAGGGGGATCGGGATCTGTCCCTGGTGCATGGGCAGACTTCTGGGGATTTGGTGCTTGTGGTGTGATGCCTTGTGCAGCCTTGGTGCAGTGGGAAGGGGCTTGGACCTGCCTAGGCTCAGTGTGCTGGGCTCTGCTGACTCCCCATGGGAGACTTTGATTTGGGGGATGTGGGGATGTGGGGTGGCTTGGGAGAGAGGGCTGAGGGGTGGGAGGAGGTGGAGTCTGTGGGTGGTATGTGGTGTGAGTAGAAAATTTCTTAATAAAGAAAAATAAAAAAAATGGGTCTGGGATCTGAACAGAGAGTTCTTAAAGGAAGAAAAATAATGAATAAGAAATATATAAAAAAAAGTTCATCATCCCTAACAATTAGGGAAATACAAACAAATCAAAACAACTTTGAGATTTCATTTTATTCATCAGAATGACAAAGACTAATAAGAAATACTACTACTAAAAACAAAACAAAAAAAATCCCCAGAAAAACAGACAATAAATTTTGGAGGGTAAAGTATGTAACAGGGAACCCTCATTTGTGATTGAAAGTGGTGTAGACACTCTGAAAATCAGTGTTGAGAATTCTCAGATAGCTAAATATAAATCTATTACAGGACTGAACTATACCACTCCTTGACATATTTCCATTGCTTTAGTCTGGGTTTTATTGCTGTAGAGACACCATGGTCACAGCCACTCCTGTACAGGAAATCTTGTATAATATTAGAGGGACCAGCCTTAATATTATACATCTCAGGGGCTCAGAAGAGAGAACTACTAACAGCGAGGGCTATTTTTGGGAAATAGAATCTCAGCACACCGAGCTCTATAGTCCACTTGCTTTAATTCCTCTGGCATAACATCCTATATACACAGCTTCAGTTCTGTTCTCGTGCCTAGCTCCTATCTTGCCTGATTTCTCTCTGTTTATCTACTGTTCCCTTTTAAGTTCTATTTTAATTCTCTCATCTTAATTCTTCCTCATCTAGGTCCTTTTCACCTTGTTCTTACCCAGCTGGGACTTTCCCATCTGACTCTTCCTCATCTTCCATCTCATTCCTCTAGTACTCTCTTCTAGCCCTTCAATCTAGTTCTTCCTCATTTCAGTTTGTTCCTCTCAAGTTCTTACCCATCTAGTTCTTCCATTCTCCTTTCTCTTCTCTGTCCTCTATGTGCCCTGGAAGTCCCAATATAAAAAGGGAGGGTCAGAGCTAAGTTGTATAAAGCTATTTACTTAATGTCCACCTCACCTAGGCGGTGTCCCCTTGTGGAATTTAGCTTAAGTCAGGAGACTTGCATGTGGGCTGCTATCACTGTTAGTCCTCAGAAGTTGGGCACCTACCTGGGCGGTGTCTCCTGTTAGTCCTTGATAATGGCTAAGGGAGATATCTGATTCCAGAGAAAGCCTTTCCTGAGGCTGTTCTCCAAATACCTGGAATGTGTATGTCCAGAGAGTGATCAGTCCACACTGTTAGCCCTTCTAAGGGAAAAGTCAATTGGGAAAACTATGAAGGCACACATGATTCTCATAGCAGAATATAGCTGATATATAACAAGCCGAATAACACCAAAAATGCCTTGGAATTTGGCTTCCTCTGGAGGAATTCCCTTATCCCTCCACGTAGTGACTTTGCCATAACCAGCTGAATTCTTTTTTTTTTTTTTTGCTTTTTAGAACTTTATTTCAATGTAACTATATGCATAAGAAATACACTCATATTGGTTAATAGAATGCAATTATGTTTAACTTATCCTACACAATCTTGACCAGAAACTTGGTACATGGTTTAAATTTTCAAAAAAAGAAAAACAAAAACTGTAATCTGGTTTATTTCTATCTATTACAAATGTATAAAAGATCCTCCATCAACGCTGCTGATAGCAGCAGAACCTTGAGAAATATACCTTTGGTTTGCCTCAGAAAAGGAACACATATTGCACTGTAAAGTTTATAAAATTGGCGCAAAACATTGTGGTAATGTTACAATACCAGTTTTAAGAGTTCAGTAACTAATGGGGAGCCGATGGGATACATGCAGAACTGTAAAAGCGATCTCACTTAGTCAGCTGTACGCGTAGACTGTAAATCTACATTCAGATCATTTCTGAACTAAGACTATCAGCTCAGTTTATCTGTTGAGGTCAACCAGGAAACCCTAGAATATACCTTGATTTTTGCAAAAAACAAAATAGGGGGAGGGGTTTCTTCAGCATTTCAGTCCACGAGTAACAGTATCCTAACAGGCAAAGTGTTCTCTCACTGTCAACATAGAATGAACTGCTGCTGGAGGTCAACTTGGGCTTTAATTTGCATTAGCACTTACATGCATAGTAGTCCAAGTTGGTGACCTCATGACTTTAAAAAGTAACTCTAAAAAAGTAAAATGGCCCTTCTTGGAAGACTAAAGAAAGACATCCAGCCACAGTTATAAAAAGTCTCATCAAAACAATGTACCCTTTTATGAATTATGCCTCAATTATTAAAAAAAAAGTAGCCCCAAATAAGAAGCAGCTCTGAAAAAGGACAAGAAAAAAACAAGGTGAATACAGGTTCAAAAATAATTAAGATACATTTTCCTAAGGCTACCTAGAATTAGGCTTTAAAGAATTCTACCATTTCAAGTTTTCTACTAGTTACTAGATACCAATTTATAAACAAGATGTTCACTTTTTTGTTCCTTTATCAAGAGAAAAATCTACCTTCAGACTCTGAGGGTGGTGATGGGGAGGGACTAGAAAACAAGATTCAAACAATCCCATGCAAATATCACATTTTTCAAATGGAAGAACTCCAAACTGCACTAGAAGTTCCAATCACTAAGACACTTTCCATTGAAATGATTTAAGTACAAATACATGGCACCAAGGTTTAGGCCTAATATAGGCCTGACAACCAAGTCCTTGTTTTCTGGAAGAAAGGCCTCAAAAGTCCCACTCAATTCCACATAACAATGCTTTAAAGATCAATTAGGTTTTCATTTCCTTAATATTTTTGTTTTTGACTTCTAATCTTAAAGACTATATTAAAACTTAGCTCAATTCCCAGAAGGCATTGCTTCCCTTTGCTCTATGAAAGAGTCCACCAAGACCTCTTCCTCAAAACCATCTAGCCCCCAGCCTCCAGCCTGTGCTTGTGATGCATCTTTCTCAACATCCTGAAAAGGTAATGTAGGTAAAATATGCTCATAAACATTAAAACTAGTTGTTAGAAAGACGTAACTAGCTTTATAATTTAAGTTTTAAAACATAAATACTTGCAGCTTGATCTGCACTGACAATGATTGTCGGAGCCTAGAATTCAACGTTTACAAATTCTCATTCACACACACAAAACACACTATTATCACACAACTTGTGTGTCTTGAGAGAATCTTCTGCTTTTTAAATCTTTGGCCTCCCAGTCAATCCCAAGTTCAACCAACTTTAACTAAAACTTCACTCAGAATTTCACCAAGCTTTTCACCCACACATTAATGCTTGTCGTATCTTTCATCAACTGTCAAAATCTGAAGCCTGCTCAGAGATCGCCAGGTAAAAGAAAATAAATGAAATACACAGAGGTTATTTCAAAACAGAACATGACCATCAGAAAAAAAAAAAGTCACGATTCCTGATTGGGATCATCCTTTGTTTACTACCAGTAAGAAAAATCCCACATTGGACTATTTCACACTCCGGCATTGGCCAAAGGACATGAGAGCTGGTTCTGGAGCATGCAGTTTCTCACACAGGTGTCCCCAGAGGAACACCAGGGACAAAGTCACATGAGGCCTCTCCTGTACAGAGGCTGTCTCACAGGGGCAGCGAGGACACCCACTAGTTTGTGGAGATTCCTGAGGAAGTATGATTCTTAAAATCTGGACTGTACATAATTCACATCAACCCTGTTCAGGTACTCACTGGAAGAAAGATGCAGCTGTTTGCCAGAACTCAGCACTCCACTCTAGATCAGCCATGTGGCCATGATGGCTTTCTCACAAGTGATATTCTCTAGTTTAAAGGATAATTATGTTGGGCTACAGATTTGCTATTTCCAAGGATGACTTGGAGTTTATCACTCATCACTTGATTTGAGTAACCATCCCAACATCAACCATCTATTGAAAAAAAGAAACTCTTCAAAGAATGACTTCTCACTCTGTAAGAAATAAGCTAGAAACAGCAAAGTAAAAAAACTCTAATGACTGATACTGAGATTAAATTGTGTTCAATATGGGATCTAGTAGCTTACTGCAAAAACCAGACCTGGAGAGCTGTAGAATTACACATATGCTCACCATCAAAATAACTTACATGAAACTGCTTCTGGCATAGATCAAGAGGTTAAGATTAAAAAAATAAAAATAATGGATTGAACCTGCATGTTCCATTGCTCATAAACTTGCACACACTATTGTTCTGCAAAAAAGACAACTGCAGCAAAGAAAAATGGCCCTTTTGCAAACAAGCCTAAAAGTAACCCCCAAAAAGAAAAAAATAACATGCATATATGTATAAAGTGTTACTATTAAACACAATGCTATCTCTAGGGGGGGAATTAACTGCATAGGTTAAAAAAGAAAAACAAAAAAACACATGCAACATCTTAAGCCAATAAAGCACCAAAATAAAACAAAAATTAAAAACCCACCAAAAATCACTTTTCATAATGATTAACATAGAAGCACAAAATATTGACCATAAGTCAGGAAGTAATTACCTGGACAGATACAATGTCCACTGTTGAAAGAATTTTTCTTCAATTTAAATGTCTTTTCTCATCTCTAAAGAAACCTTAAAGTGCTAACTTTACTTATATAAAGCAGGCAAATTCTTCAAGTAATTTGCTACGCCAATTTTTATCAGCCTAAACAAGGAACTAAAAATAGCAAGTGAAGTGAAAAGGGCAGAACACCCGACCGGTTCCACACAGGTAGACACCTCAGAGAACATCACCTACCATCCCGCCTTTCTTCACTGCACTGCACAAGCTAACAGATTAAGTATTTGTTTTCTTACATTAACTCCCTAGGATTTGCTAAGGTTTTTGCAAGTCCCTAGGTAACACATACAGTCCTAAGGAAATAATGTCACTTAAAAATCAGCACTGGACACTAAAGCGAGCTTGTGTGTGTCTACTGCCTTAAACTAAAAGTGAGGCATTGCTTACAAACCGTGATGAGCCGCCCTCCACCGGCCGGCTCACTACTCCTGCCCCTCGGCTGCTTTTTCAAGGAAGTATACATTAACCAGATAGCGATTGAGGGGCTTGCTGTAATCCTTTTCCTTTCTGAAAGACCGATCACAGAAAATACAAACAAACTCTCCCTCGGTTATTTTAACTGCCAACCCCTCCTTCCCACTTTTTGAACTTGCTTCTTGTGGCACTGGCTGAGCCCCATGCAGCCCAGAATCATCACTTCCCTCGGACATATTATTACTCAGGTCACTTCCATCATGGCTGTGGATGCCTTCGTCTTCATCAATGTCCGGTGACTCGTTTTCAGCCAAAGTGATAGGAGGCGAGGCCGTTACGGTTGGTGATGGGACAGGAGGCAATGGTGACGCTGGTTCGGGTGCTGAGGCTTTCACAGGGACACTGTCTGGGTTCTGCTCAGTGTCCACTTCCATTTCACAAAGCCCAGCTGAACCAGTCTGACACTTATCATGTAACGTTTCACCACCTGACCCATTTGAGTTTTGTTCCGAGGATAAGACACTGGTAGATTTCTTGGGAGCAGCAAGCGTAGCTAGACTCTTGCCAGCTTCCTCTGTTCCCACTTTCTTGAGAGGGGCCATTTTATTACCTTCCCCATCAGAGCCAATTTCTTGGTCCTTGGGTGTCTCGTCTCTTCTTGAGTTTCCCTTTGGAAGATCCTGTGCGCGCCTTCTTCCCTTCAGAAGCTGGCTATCTCTAACAAGCACTAAGCCAACTTCAATAAGGACTTGCTCCTGCCGCACCACCTCATTCCGCATGCCTGACTTCTCCTTGGTACTCTCTTTTTGGGGAGAAGACCTTTTGGTGACTGGTTTCACTTGAAGAGGTGGCTCCATGACAGCAGGAGGCTCCTTTTGAACAGATCCCATGTGAGAAGGCCCTGTCTGAGCAACCTCCACCTGAGCATGGTCCAAAGGACAAAGCAGATTCTTCTGACAATGTCCCCGCTGAGACTCCATGGGAGGAGGCTGCTCCATCTGATCAGGCTCCATGGGAGGAGGCTGTTCCATCTGAGTAAGCTCCATGGGAAGAGGCTGCTCCATCTTTGGAGGGTCTGTGGGAGGAGGCGGCTCCCTCTGAGGAGGCTCCAGGGGAGAAGGCAGCTCCATCTGAGCAGGCCCAGTCTGAGCAATATCCATGGGAGAAGGAAGCCCCGCCTGAGTAGAGCCTGTAGGGGTGACCACCACCTGAGTGAGCGCAGGACCAGAATAGACCTCCTCCTGAGCCAGCTCCATGGAAGGAGGCGCTGCTGGAGCCATCTCCTTCTGCATCTCCTGAGCAGGTCTGCTGCCTTTCTTACTTGAGTCACCTTTTTGAGGTTTCTTCTTTGCACCTTTTTTAATGGAAGTATTTTGCTTTTTGTTGTCCCCCTTAGTCTCCTCCGTCTTGCTGTCATCCTTTGGCACCTTGGTACTATTTTTGGATTTGCTTTCCATCTTTTTTTTCTTTTTTGTCACTGGTTCCTCGTTCACAGGCTCATCTGATGGATGGGCTTCAGCATCCACCTTTCTTTTGTTCTTCTTGGCTTTACTGACTTTTTCTTTATTATTTCCTGTATGTACATCTATGTGTTTTGTCTCTGCTGCCTTAGTCTCCGTCTCAGATTTCTGAGTTCTGGTAGTTACCTGGACCACTGAGGCATTGCCACAAGACTTCTTCTCTTTTGAAACATCCTTTTTCTCTAGATATTAGGATAGCTACACCAGCTTGTTTCTTAGGTACATTTGCTTGGAAAGCCTTTTCCAAGCCCTTTACTCGGAGGTAGTGTCTGTCTTTGAAGTTAAGGTGTGTTTCTTGTATGCAGCAGATGGATGGGTTCTGTTTTATTATCCATTCTGTTAGCCTGTGTCTTTTTATAGGTGAGTTGAGACTATTGATATTGATGGATATTAATGACCAGTGACTGTTAATTCCTGTTATTTTTTTGTGGTTGTGTTGTGTTGTCCTTCTGTGGTGTATGTTGGTGTGGGATTATCTATTGCTTGATTTTTCATGGATGTGTTTAGCTTCTTTGGGTTGAATTTTCCCTTCTAGTGCTTTCTGTAGGACTGGGTTTGTGGACAGGTATTGATTAAATCTGGTTTTATCCTGGAATATTTTGTTTACTCTGCCTATGGTGATTGAGAGTTTTGCTGGGTATAATAGTCTGGGTTGGCATCCGTGATCTCTTAGTGTCTGCATGAGATTTGTCCATGATCTCCTAGCTTTCATAGTCTCTATTGAGTAGTCTGGTGTTATTCTGATGGGTTTGCCTTTATATGTTACTTGGTCTTTTTCCTTTGCGGCTCTTAATATTTTTTCTTTGTTCTGTGTGTTTAGTGTTTTGATTATTATGTGACAAGGGGACTTTTTTTTTTGGATCCAGCCTATTTGGTGTTCTGTAAGCTTCTTGTATCTTCATAGGTATTTCTTTCTTTAGGTTGGGAAAGTTTTCTTCTATGATTTTGTTGAATATATTTTCTGTGCCTTTGAGTTGGTATTCTTCTCCTTCTTCTATCCCTATTATTCTTAGGTTTGGTCTTTTCATGGTGTCCCAAATTTCCTGGACGTTTTGTGTTATGACTTTTTTGTCTTTAGTGTTTTCTTTGACTGACGAATCTATTCTCTCTATCGTGTCTTCAGTGTCAGAGATTCTCTGTTCCATCTCTTGCAATCAGTTGGTTATGCTTGTTTCTGTAGTTCCTGTTTGTTTAGTCAGGATTTCTATTTCCAGCATTCCCTCAGCATGTGTTTTCTTTATTGTCTCAAATTCATTTTTCAGATCTTGAAATGTTTCTTTCATCTGTTTAATTGCTTTTTCTTGGCTTGATTTGATTTCTTCCCACTTTTTGTTCGTTTTTTTCTTCCATTTCTTTAAGGGAGTTTTTTATTTCCTCTTTAATGGAGTTTTTCGTTTCTTCTTTAAAGGAAGTTTTTATTTCCTCTTTAAGGGAGTTTTTCATTTCCTCTTTAAGGAAAGTTTTTATTTCCTCTTTAAGGTAGTTTTTCATTTCCTCTTTAAGGAAAGTTTTTATTTCCTCTTTGAGGGAATGTTTTATTTCTTCTTTAAGGGCCTCTATCATCTTCTTAAAGTCATTTTTAGGGTTAATTTTTCTGTTTCTTCTGTCATGGTATGTTTAGGTCTTGCAGGTGTAGAATCACTAGGTTCTGATGTTGCCATATAGGTCTTTATGTTGTTGCCTGTATTTTTGCACTGGCGTCTACTCATCTCTTTCTCTGTGCGGTGCAGGTGGTGTCTGTGTCTGAGAGTGCCTCTCTTGTTCTAATTTTTAGTCTTGGTTTAGTAGGGTTCTTGGTTAAATTGGTGCTATTGGGCTGTTTCTTCAGGGACAGCTGATTTCAGTCGGTGAATTATATACTTATGATTCTGGTGATCTGGTTTGGTGGCTGGGTAGCACCTTCTTCTGTGTTCCCAGGTCACGTTTTGTCCACTCCTCAGCTGATCTTGTTTCTTCAGAGTTCAAACTGTAGGCATCTGAATCCTCTCCCAGATGGGTTTCAGCTGAGAAGGGTAGTCTCACCAACACCTCCAAGTTGTTGGGTTTCACAGGATCAGGAGTTGGGCCCTGGGTTGTCCTCAGATGGAGTGTTCAGATTCGTTCTGGTTCCGACCCACGGTGATAGCTTCTTCCCCAGGTGTTGGGGTTAGGGGTGTCCCTGTTCCAAGCTGCATCTGCTTGTCTCCATCCCTGAGCCTGTCTACCTCTGCGGTCTGCTGCCACAGGCCTACCTGCGTCTGCTTGTCTCCGCCGCCGGGCCTGTATGTCCCAGTTGAATTCTTATGATATATTTCTGCAGCCTGCAGCAAGAAATCACTTAACTGGGGCTGGCTTACAGTTTAGAGGTGTAGTTCATTATCACAGCAGGAAACATGATGGCATGTAGGCAGACATGTTGCTGAAGAGGTAGCTGAGAGTTCTACTTCTGGACACACAGTCAGAAGGAAGAGACAGTGAGCCACTAGGACTGGCTTGAACTTCTGAAAGCTCAAATCCCACCTCTTAGTGACACACTTCCTCCAATAAAGCCATATCCATTCTAACAAGGCCACATCTCTTAGTAATGCCACTCCCTATGGACTATGGAGGGCATTATTTATTCAAACCACCAAATTCCACCACCTGATCCTCATTGGCTTGTAACCATAACATAATGAAAAATGCATTTAGTCCAACTTTAAAAGTCCACATAATCTATCACAGTGTCAGCACTGTTTAAAAATCCAAAGTTCAAAGTCTCTTCTGAGACTCATTCAGTCTCTTAACTGTAATTCTCTTTAAAATTAAAATGAAAAAAAAAATCAGATCACATACTTCCAACATACAGTGGCACAGAATATATATTACCATTCCAATAGTGAAGAAAGTGAGCATAGTGCAGAAATACCAGACCAAAACAAAACCAAAAACCAGCTGGGCAAACTCCAAACTCTGCATCTCCATGTCTGATGTCAAAGCGCTCTTCAGATCTCCAACTCCTTTCAGCATTGTTGACCACAACACACTTCTTTATCTGGGCTGATGCACTCCCTGTTAACAGTTCTCCTTGGCAGAGATCCCTTGGCTCTGGTATCTCCAATGTTTTGGGGTGTCCAAGGCAATCCAGGTTTTACTTTCACAACTTCACACAATGGCCTCTCTAGGCCTCCACCCCTGACACATGCCTGGCCTCAATAGTTTTCTTAGCTTTGAAGGGAGATTCCAAAACCCCTTTCTTTTTTTCCTTGCCTCTAAAGCCAGAACCATATTGCTAAAGCTGTCAAGTTTTGCTACTTGCTGGGGCTGGGATATAGCCTCCTTTTTCAAATACATTTTCACCGGCTTTCTTTTTTTGATGGTTTCCATCACTGCCTAAGCTTGGCTGTTCTGTACCTCACTCCATTGACCAGGCTGGCCTCAAACTCTGGAGTGCTGGGTTTAAAAGTATACAACACTACACCCAACATTAAACATTTAATTCCTTTTCACAAGTTGGATGCTTAGTTGGGTGGTAGCTTGCCCTGAGGTCACCATTCTCTTTATTTTATTTAACACCAGGCTTTTCTTTTCTTTCTTTTTTTTTTTGGTTTTTCGAGACAGGGTTTCTCTGTGTAGCTTTGCGCCTTTCCTGGAACTCACTTGGTAGCCCAGGCTGGCCTCGAACTCACAGAGATCCACCTGCCTCTGCCTCCCAAGTGCTGGGATTAAAGGCGTGCGCCACCACCGCCCGGCCAGGCTTTTCTTTAATATGTTTATTTCCTTGAACAAAGGACTTAGCAATTTTTCACTTCCCGGTGCCTCTTTTTTCCTCAAACTATATATTTTGTATTTTTCCTTGCTCAGCTTGCTCATTTTCTGCCCTGGCCAGCGGGGTCCTCAAAGGGGACCTAAAGGGAGGGCTGGTGGATGAGAGGGACAAGAGACACAAAGAATGAAAGCAAGACAGGACGTCTGATCAAGCTCCAAAATTTTATTTTTCTTTTAAGGCATATATAGGTGGGCAAAGGGGTTGCAAGCAGGAAGGGACTTAACTGTGGGCTGTTCGGCCAGCAGGAAATGTTGCTCTGGGGGTTATATATCTACTCTTGCCTAACTGCCTAATTGCTTAACTGTAGCTCATTTGCCTGATATCTGAGAAGAGGTTCTGGTATCTGTGGGAAGAGGTTCTGGTGCTATGGAGACTTGAGCAAGGCCTAGATCTAAGAAAAGAGGAGAGAAGCTTAAATATGGCAGCGTGTGTGTCAAGGGTCGCTTAGGCTTATGGCTCATGTCAATTTTCATTATAGATCTTATAAGAGTGAACACTAATAGCCACATACACAGTAAATGCCAGGTGTTTTGGTTGTCTGCCAAAGATTTTAATCCATAAATATTCAATTTTGCTTCAGGCAGATTTTTTAGACAAGCGAAGAAAGCAGCCACATTCTTCACCAAAATATCACAAGAATGATTTCTAGGCCATATATTGGTATCTTCTCTTCTGAAACCTCTTGAGCCAGGCCCTCACAGTTCAATCACTCTCAGCACCGCTCTCTTCTGTGCTCCTACTTGGATGGCCCATTAAGCACCACTTAAAGTCTTCAGCTGTTTTTATAATCCAAAGTCCCAAGATCCACAGTTCTCCACACAAAACCATGGTCAGGCCTATCACAGAAATACTCCATTTCCTAGTACCAACTTCTGTCACGGTTTGGATTTTATTGCTGTGAAGAAACACCACAGTCATGGCAACACTTACAAAGGAAAACATTTAATTAGAGCTGGCTTACGGCTGAAAGGTTCAGTCCATTACTGTCAGGGTGGGAATCATGGCCGCATGCAGGCAGAAATGATGATGGAGACAGCTGTTAGTTCTACTCTGGTTTTGCAGGCAGCAGGAAGAGACAATGAGCCACTAGGCCTGAGCTTCTAAGATCTCAAAGCTTATATTCTAGTGACCTACTTCTTCCAACGAAGCTACATCTATGCCAACAAGACCTCACCTCCTAATAGTGCCACTCCCTATGGACTTATGGGGACCATTTTTATTCATACTCCTGCACCCGACTCAACATCCTATCCACAGATACTTGCTCAGCTGTGTTAATTACTGTTCTATTCACAGCAGTTAAGAAATGAAAACAACTCAGGTATCCTTCAAAAGATTAATAGAAAATAAAAATATGGTACATATTCATTATGGAATAATATTCAGCTGTAAAGAAAATGAAATTATTAAACATGTAGGTAAATGGATAGAAAGAGAAAAATCATATTGAATGAGGTAAACCAGACCCAGAAAGACAAGTAGTATATATTATCTCTCATATATATATTCTGGTCTTTTATTTTTTGATTTATGTGTTTCATTTGGACTACACATAGAGGTCAGGAGATTAGTAAGGATCCATTATTGGGGGACAAATCTCAAGTGAATGGGGATAGAACACTGGAGACATGAAGGAGGAAAGAAAAATAATGGAACAGGAAGGGTTAAATGGGGCATGGGTTGGGAAGCTGGTAGAAGAGCACCTTTGGGAGAGATAACTGACACTGAGGACATTTAAAAGCTCTATGGAAACCGACTACGGCAGAAACTCCCTTAAAGACATGTACCTGCATAAAAGGAGTTGAAATGAAGTTGCCTACAACAGGGGGACAATACATTTCCAAAATACAAGGGCTGACAATTGAAAGAGCCCCATGCCAGAGGCTGGGGAGATGGCTCTGCAGTTATCAGCACTTGCTGCTCTTGAAGAGGACCCAAGTTCAGTCCACAGAATGCACATGCTGGCTCACAATCATCTGACAGTCCAGTTCTAAGAGATTTAACGTCCTATTTTTAACTCCTTAGGCACACGCCATGTACATGGTCCACAACATACAGGTGGCCAAAGCACTCATACACACAAAATTAAAAAAAAACAGCTAAAATCTCAGTGTCATGTTGAGGATACATCATTATAAGTTGTTTCTCATAGACCTCCCCAAACACTTCAAACTATTGCCAGTGCTCTTAGGTACCTGTTAGAGCTTGAAGGGAAGACATTGTTGAAAATAGAACACTGTTGAGTCTCAGGACATGAGAAAGACAAGCTGGCACTGAACTGAAACTTCATCCCGACTTATCTTTCATAGTGCTGGAAGTTGCTAAGTATGATATCAGAGAATAAAAGTCAACAACAGTCTTATCCTGTTGAGAACACTGTGAGCAACAACAACGATTGGCTTGGTCAGATATGTCCATCTGTGCAATGAAGACATGAGTTTTAAGGGAATAACCAAACACTTTATGGTTGGAATTAAAGCCTACTCTAAAAGATAAAACTCATGCCTTATACTGCCAACTATGCCCCCAATGCATGGCTGCACAAGTCATAGAAGGGAGAACATACTAGTATTATTTTGCTAAATAGATGCAGTAATAAACTACTTCCTAAGTTCTTACTTTTATACTCACTGATTAGGTCATCTTTCAACTCTTATCAGGGAAGCTTATTTTCTAGTAGGTGATAGTAACATAAATGGTTAACATGCAGAGAATCAGAGACTGTGGAGTGCTCAGCTCTAAATGAGACAGCTTTATCAAAAACCCCATCCCCCAGGCTCGAGGATCATTATGGAAAGGGATTAGAAAGATTGTCAGAAACAGAGATAATAGATATCTGAAGTGAACTGTCTTCGTTGTGCATTGCGTGAAAATGTTGCATACATGAACCCAGAGCAGATGTGAATACATACTCAAGCATTTCACAAGATCAAATCAGGCCCCAACATGAAGGGAGGAAGGGCTCATGAAGTTTCATTTGTAGTTGGGGAGCTATTAGCAACTGACTGTTGGCAGAATGAGAATATATGTTCTTCAAGGAAGTGATGCCAGAAAAGATACCCTCATGTCCATATAGGTGCACTCAATAGATTCATTGGGTTTAAAAACAAAGCATAGGAAGTCAGCAAGGAAAAGTGATGGGAAAATATGGGGGAATTGGAGCAGAAGGTTTGCTGGTTGGATTTGATCCAAATACATTATAGACATATGTAAAGTTCTTAAAAATGAATTTAAAATCTTAAAACATTTCACACATTATTTTGATTTAAATTGTTTCATTAGTTATCTAAAAAAGTATTTGAATAATGGTGAGAAAATTTAAAGTGGAAGGCAATATGAAAAATGTTTTTTGATATAAGCAAATGAATCACTAGACATAAAAATCCCAGGGATAGCCAGCCAAAGCAGTGTTAAGAAAATAAATCTGATGGGAAGTATTGTCAATGTTTAAATTTCAAATCTTTCTTCAGAGTCATAGTAATAAGAACAGAACCAACCTCACAGAGACAAATCAAAAACACAGATTCATGGGATAGAGTAGAGGACAGAACTAAAACTACCTGGTTTTCCTTCAAGATGCCAGAGAACACACACAGGAAATTAAACAGCATTTCAAGTAGATGTTGCTGGAAAAACTGGATTTCAACATGATGAAGAAAAACAAAACAAAACAACCCCCTCACCCCCATCCCCTATTCTTCACAAAGTACAACTCCAAGTGCATTAAGGAACTAACACAAGACCTGAAACAATGAAAGTACTGCAAGTGGGGGTTAGGCTTCACTTCACAGGCAGAGTCTCGACTTTCTGGACTCCAGTGGTGTAGGAAATAAGATGAACAACTGACAAATGGCACCTATGTACAGAAGAAAACTATTCAGTGAGATGAGTCAGCCCACATAACAGGAGAAATCTTTATCAGCTTTTCACCCATCTATTAGTGTTGATAATTCATAAAGAGAGCTCAAAACAGAACAAAACAAAAATAACATAAAGAAAATAAACATCTCAGTCAAAATGTGTCCATTGAGTGTTTGTGGGGCAGCTGGAGAGATAACTCTGCAGTTAAAAGCACTTCCTGCTTTTTCAGAGGGCCCAGGCATCATAACCATTTATAACTCCAGGTCAAGGCGGATCTGATGCCATCCTTTCTTCTATGAACACCAGTATACATATGGCATATACACATACACATACACAGATGCAGACACACACACACATATGCATACAAACAAAACACTCACACATGTAAAATAAAATAAGTAAACCTTAAAAAGTTTAAAAGTTTAAAAAAATGGGCCTTGGACTGAACAGAAAATTCTTCCAAGAAGAAATACAAATGGCTAGTGAACAGTTCAGAAGTGCTTGTCACCAGGAAAATGCAGATTAATACTTTTAAGATTTTGTCTCACCCCAGTCAGAATTATCTTCCTTAGGAATACAAATAACAATTGCTTCTGTTTAGGGGCTATGAGAGAAGCCTTATTCACTGTTGGTGGAAGTGTAAACTACTGTTATCATTATAGAAATTGGCTTAGAGGTTTCTAAAAGAAAAACAGAAAGAGAACTAGTATGTGGCCCAGCTACAGAACTCCTGAGCATACATACACCTGTACCTTATCCTACTACACAGATGCTTATACAACCATGTTCATTGCTTCTCTGCTCACAATAGCTAGGGCACAGAATGGACATAGAAGCCCACCAGTACATGAATAGACTAAAATGTGGTATATATACACAATGGAATAGTAAATAATAAAAATAATAAAAATTATAGATAAATGAATGGAACTGGGGAAAAACTAACTCAAGCAACTGGGGCCCAGAAAGACAGATACTGCATGTTTTCTCTCCTGTGTAGATACTAGCTTCTAATCTTTTGTTTTAGTGTGCTTCACTTGGAGCATAAATGGTATCATGAAAAGTAAAAATGAGCCATTGGTGAGAAAATGTATTATAGGAGTCTGGATAGTCAATCATAGTTAAGACAGAGGTAAAAAGAAGGCATATTGAATATGAAGTAACATATCCAGGAAGGGTCATGGAAAACTTTGGGAAGTTAGGAGGTAAAGGGAGTGTTAACCTAAAGGAAAGGTGCAAGAAAAACCTATATGGAAATTTACTTTCTTGCAATCCAATAATAATAAGATTATTATTGATGGTTATAACAAGAAACATGTGATATAAGTCAGAGGTATATTAGTGCTTAGAGGTGTAAGCATGGAAGATGGCAGAGGGATGTGGGAGTTGAGAGGTGCTGGGTAGGGGCTGAGTTAACAAAGACTAAGGAGATGTGGAATTGCCTATAGAAACATTGGTTAATAAATTAGTATCAAAATACAATTAAAGAAAATAAAAAACAAAGGTACACTTTGTGGGTACACAATACAGCTCTCAGAAGTCATGGGATGTTAAATAAAAATCAAAGAAGCAGGTGGGATAAAACCCTCTATGAATTATTAGTCAGGGAGTTTCCATGGGTCCACCAAACAACACAGGGATTTTGCCATTGCTCTTAGTTATCTACCACAACTAAAAGGTAAGATGCTATTCCTGAAGATACCATACACTTTAGCTTCAGAACACAGAGAAATCAATTTCAAACTGCCTTGGAACCTTCCTCATTGCTCAGTAATTTTCAAAGTGCCAGAAGGTGCTATTCAGGTTTCTGGAGAGAAAAGATATCATTGGTTTTACCCCGTGCTGGACCCTCCATGCTCTAATACCAACTTGCAAGGATCACATGTTCACTGGTCTAAGAGTGGTCTACCTCTTATGGGGAGACTAATTGCTTTATTACTGGATTTTAGGCCTCTTCAGCAAATGGAATTACATGTAAAATACAGTAAAACTGCTCAGAAGTCCATAGTTTGGGAGCTCATGGCCTCTCAGGTGGAACCTACTTGCTAGACTCTAATTTTTATGTTTATACCCAAAAGTCTTGACTCCTCTCAAACTTGGTCAGAGAAGAATCTTTTTAAAGTGGGCAGCAGTCAGTTTAGAGACATATAACTGGTGAAAATGTTGAGATAAGTGACCATAAGTGTTCAGTCCTAATTGGGATATTTTTTTATTAACACCAACCCCCTTTCAAAACTGAGAGAGCATTTTCAGAAGAGGATGCAGAAACAACGAAAAGGATGTAGGATGGGTAAAGTGGTATGAAATGGTGTCTTCTGACATGACAGGTCATATCTACTTGACCCACAAACTCATAGCAGCTGTTGTTACCTGCATAAGATCTACAGAATCCTACCAGGGCAGCCAACATTCTACCATGTGTGTTGGAGGTGTTCACAAATCCCCACCACTACCTGTGAAGCTATTGGCATTTCTTAGCCACCCAGAGCAAGAGAATCATTATTCTCTGGGGATGTGGCTGCTGGTAGATTTCCCCTGTTCCAGTAGGTGGATTACGCTTTACATTATGTGAGCAGAACTAATGGGACTAAGAGCTATTTAAACAAAAAAAGGGTTTGAACTTGGTATGTTTATGTTTGTGGGGCTATCTGGGTTGAATTGGAGGCACTAAATGAAGGGTGGATAGGGTGGAAATGACCATAGTATAAAGATCTATCTAAATAAGAGTCTTTGATTATGAGATGCAGTCAGCAATATTTTCAAAATTAATTTATTTTAAAATTTTCATTCAAGTATACATTATTTGGTGAGTATATTTCTATCATACATCTGCTTTCTCCCTAGTCCATCCTATTAGTCTTTATTGTTCTCCCAGATACTTCATGTCATTCATATATACATGATTTTATGTATCTGTATAAATTCTAGGAACCATGAATGACAGAAAACAATTATTTTTCTTTCTGAAACTGGCATAACTTACTTAATATGATTATATCTAGATGGATCCACTTTTTCTGCAAATGATACTATTTTGGTAATCATGGTTGAAGAACATTCTGTTATGTATAAAAAATTCTCGTATTTTCTTTACTCATTCTATTTTTCACAATGCAGGTGCCTCTAAAACATAGATATTGTGAGTAAAGTTGCAATAAACATTGACTGGAAATTATTTCTATGATATGCTGAGTTGGAGTTTTTGCATACATACCCAGGAGTGGTAGAGCTGGGTCATAAGGAATATCCATATTTAATTGCCTTAGAAAGTTCCATATGACTTAATAGTTACTGGTGTAGTTTATGTTCCCATTGGTGATGTATAAATGTTCACTTTTGTCCATATGCTTGCTGTAATTCACTGTTATTTGTTTTCTTAATCATTGCCATTGTGACTGGGATGAGATGGAGTATCAGTTTAGTTTTGATTTGCATTTATCTGCTGGATATGTGAGGTTGAACCTTATTTATTAATTCATCAGTATTTTAAAACTGCAATATGTTCCTTGGATATGGTAACTTAAACATATATCATAAAATAAAGTATACATGGGCTTTGAAAAGGGGTATTAGTTGTTAAAATGTAAAAGGAACATAACTATTTAACTATATTTAACTATAAAGCTAGGATCTTTACTCAGAAATTGTGAGCTTTCCTGGATATATTGATTTATATATGCTTAAGAGAAGACAAGATCTAGGTATTCTTATTCAATTCAATTAAAGACAATGGAAGGAATATACATTTAGGTATTAGTGAAGTGAGCTGTAAGCCGTAACACCAAAGAGGTTGTGTTTTTAGGTATAGATAGTTGGGCTAGCAACTCAACCTTCAGAAATGATGGAAGGTGTTGTGTAATTACTTTGTTCTTTTTTGCAACTTCCAGAGGGCACTTTTAATGTCCTTGTTCCTCAGGCTGTAGATGAAAGGATTCAACATAGGTGTGACCACTGTGTACATTAGTGAAGCCACCGCACAGTTTTCAGGAGAATTTGATACAGTTGAACCGACATATACTCCAATGGCTGATCCATAAAATAAGCAAACAACTGAAAGATGAGACCCACAGGTGGAGAAGGCTTTATATTTTCCACTTGTTGATGGAACTCTCTGGATGGAAGATATGATTTTATAGTAAGAGAAAAGGATCCCCGAGGTTGAAAATAAGCCAAAAAAGACACCAATAAAATGTGCAACTATGTTTTTGGTGAATATTTCAGAACAGTCAAGATTTAGAAGTTGTGAAGGGTCACAAAAGAAGTTAGAGATTTGCATATCCTTGAAGTATGTAAATTGTAGCACAATCAAATTGTGCACCTGAGAGTCCAAAAGACCTACCAAAAAGGATACCCAAACTAAGAAGGCACAGAAGTGAGGATTCATAATGATTGCATAATGCAGGGGATGACAAATGGCCACAAACCTGTCATAGGCCATTGCAGTCAGAAGCATACTCTCCATACACCCAAAAATTATAAACATAGACATCTGTGTGAGGCAGCCCACATAGGAGATGACTCTGCTTTGAGTTTGAATATCCCAGATCATCTTTGGGACCGTGGTGGAGATGAAACAGATGTCAGACCAGGAAAGGTTGGAGAGAAAGAAGTACATGGGGGTGTGGAGGTGGGAGTCAGAGATGACAGCCAGGATGATGAGCAGGTTCCCAAGCACTGTGACCAGGTACATGGACAAAAACAGTCCGAAGAGGACAGGCTGCATTTCTGGATCATCTGAGAGGCTCATGAGATGGAATTGTGAGACAACTGGTAAATTTTGTGCTTCTGTATTGTTTGGACACCTTTGGATAAACAAAATTAATTAGAAAAATATATAAGTTAAGCTAGGATTATATTATAATCTCAAAAGTAAATGAAATAACTAAAAAAGGGGAAAATCAACATGTTTTAAGCATAACTTATTACAAGTAAAATGTTCTAACTTGAGGTTCATTGCTTACAGCATCACGACATGCCCAATAATCTACAACTTTCTGTATGGATTTCCAAGTTACACATTTGTTGGGTGTTTACCCACAACCCCCACAGTTCCCCAGAGTTTTCTTGAGTGCGAGCAGCAGGAAATATTAGATAGAAGGATTTATAGCAGAGAATCTTGCGGAGATAAACAGATAGAAAATAAAGGATAGCCTTGAGAGGGCCTGGAACCATTCCAATGGGCCCCCGACTGTCTCTGCCCCAGGGTTTTTATAGAGATGCCAAGGGGGTGGAGCAAAAGACCTCCTCCCCTAGCACAGCCAAGTGCAGACCATTTCAGACACCTGCACTCAGGCCCATGGTCCTGATCATCCTCTATTTGGACCTGCTGGGTAAAGCCACGAGGAAACCGAGAACGGGCTCCCACACACATCTCCTTTCATACAAATCTATTCTTGAGGAGGTAAACTCAACAGTGTTTTAAAACCAAGAAAATTAGAAATCACAACTTTAGGATCATTGTAAAATACAACTATCCTTTTTGATGACATAGAGAAGAAAATAATGTCATTTCACTTTAAAAAATTATTCCTATTACAGCAAAAACAACAGAATATATCATATTTTTTCTGAAGACACAGGTAAAATTTTTTTGGACTAGATTCTTTATGAAGAAACCATTTACTTAAACTGTATTTTTTGTATATTAACTTAACATGGTCCTCTTAGATAAATAATTGTTATAAGCTAATATTTAAAAATTCTGTACTACATTAAGTAGGAAAACCTAAAAGAAATGAATGAATTTCTAGATTCTTCAAACCACCAAAATTATGCCCAGAATTGAACATACTAAACATACCCATGAGGAAGTTAAAAGAGTAATAAAGAAAATTTCCAAGTAAAAATGTTCAGGGCCAGAAGGATTTACAGATGAATTTTACCAGACTTTTACAGGAGAGAGAGAACTTTCTTAAATTATTTTTTTAAAAAATCAGAGAAAGGAGAAGCATCTTTTAATTCCTTTCATGAATCCAACATTGCAAAACCAAAACAAGGTAAAGACACACCAAAAATGAATACTATAAGCCAACATCCCTGGTGTACCCAGATTCAAAAATGCTCAACAAAATACCTTCAGTCAGAATGCAGACACACATCAAAAGATATTATTCACCATAATCTACTTGGCTTTATCCAAAAGATGCAGATATTTTCAACATATGTGTGCAATAAACCACAAAAATGGACTTAAAAACAAAAATCACACAATCATCTCAAAAAATGCAGAAAAAAAACCTGTGACAAAATCCATCATGCCTTCATAATAAAAGTCTAGAGAATGTAGGTCTAGAGAGAACATATGGCAACATAATAAATAGCTATGTATGAGAAACATGCAGTCAAAATTATCCCAATTATATAAACCATGAAGCAATCCCATTGAAGTCATGAATGAGAAAGGGCTGTCAACTATCCCCACTTCCTTTTGATACTGTGCTTTAAGTTCTGGCTGATGCAAAAGGACACTAAAGGGGTACACATAGGAAAAGAAGTCCATCTATCCCTATTTGCAGATAACTTGATGTTATATATTAGATATTTGAAAACTGTTAACAAAAAACTTCTAGAAATAAACAAATTCAGCAATGTGACAGAATGTAAATCATATAAATCCATAAATCAATAGCTATTCTGTACACCACCAACAAACATACAGTGAAATGGACTCCCTCCCATTCACAATAGCCTCAAAGAAAATACAATATGTAGGAAGAAGGCTAACCAAGAAAGTGAAGAACCTCTAAAATGGAAACTTTAAACCTTTGAAGATGAGAAAGACACTAGAAAATTGAAATATATCCATACTCTTGAATTAGTAGAATTAATGTAGTTGAAATATCCATTTTACCAAAAGCTTTACAGATCCAATGAAATCCCAATCAAACCTCTCCATCTAAGCTTCATATTGTACAATAAAATCCCCAGGTAGCCAAAACAATCCCAATGTCTTAAGACATATTATAGACCCATAGTAATAGCAATAAAAACAATATAGAATTGATATAAAAACAGACACATAGACCAATAGAATTAAATAAATGATCCAAACATGAGCATATGTAATTTCAGCCATGTAATGTTTGACAAAGGCCCTCAAATTATATGCTGGAGATAAAATACCTAATGGCTCAGGCTTCTTGCTATCTATTTCTTATATCTTAAATTAAGCCATTTCTATTCATCTATAAGCTGCCAGGTGGCTTGTGGCATACCGGTACTTTACATCTTACTTCTCATGGTGGCAGCTGGCGATGTCTCCTTATTCAGCCTCCCACTTCCCAGAATTCTCCTCTCTGCTTATCCCGCCTATACTATACTTTCTGCCTAGCTACTGGCCAATCAGCATTTTATTTATCAATCATTCATAGCAACACATTTTCACAGCATACAGATATCCACAGCAGAACTGGAACAGGGAGGGAGGGGGAATGCAATGAAAGAGATACCATGATAGAGGGAGACATCATGGGGATAGGGAGAAACACGGTGCTAGAGAAGTTACCAGGAATCCCCAAGGATGACCCCAGCCTGTCATGTTCCAGTGAGATATTCTAAGAATCAAGGAGGATATGGACAGTTTCAAGGATATCTTAGAGGCCAGGGCAAATCTGCCTTGAATTAATATGTGTCTATGTCTTTGTGTCCTTTGCCTGTGATCTATGGCTATACTTCTGTTTATGGAAGTAGTTAATGCCTCTCACTGTGATGGAATCACAAAAGGAAACACATGGCACCTCCTGGATTTACAGGAATTTAAGCATATGTGAGTTTATTGTGGGGAGTAACCAAGCAAAACCTTTTGAAAAACATGTCTCATGTCCACATTCAGGTAATCCACTTCAAGCATGGCTTACTACATTTGTTTTAGCTTAATACTCTCCCGCACAACTGGTATAGAGGCTGCACTTTGGTTTCCAGGAAATGAACTGGTAATTTATGAAGTGGAGGTGATTAGGTAAACGAAGAGAACTCAGCTGCACAGAATGCACAGGTCAGAACTCAGAGCTCAACGTCCTTCAGTTATAGTTCAAGATGCTGCTGCTGCTCTCCTTTACCTGCTGTTCTTCCTCTTCTTTGTAGCAACAGGATTTCAATTTATAAGGACTCATCTGATGACCATGGGAAATACACATGATACTGTGGTTATTCACCTTCCTCTTTTTAAATCACGTTCATAATGTTATAAGAATGCTTAGGAAAAAAGATTTTGTTTTTACCTTTGATGTGTGAGATATCTGTGACAATACAGAACATGGGAAAGGAAATCAAATTGAGTTATATGTTAGCCCCACTTTATGCAATGCAGAACATAAATTCCTCACTCATCATGGAAGAAAATTTACGGTCAGCATCCTTTCACTAAGTTTTCTCTTATGATAAGAAACCAATGCTTCCCAGGGCTCTTTCTCCATCATCCTCCCCACTCAGCACTTACTTGTTCAAGCTGACTCCTTCCTGGGTCATGACCAAAATACAAAGTAACTTCTTTGTCTTATTCCCATGTAAGGCTCTGGCTCATTTCTTAGGCTTGATAAAAATATATAATGAAATAACCCCCTGATTTAGTCAGCCACCAGAGGAGAATACACATCAGTGTCCCCACTGTACTCGAGCCTTCAAATTGAAAAGTTGACAGCCTGGGGTAATTATTGACTCTTTTATGACCTTGGAGATAGAATGCCCAGAGCTCATAATTATACAAATTGTTTCACATTGTCACAGTCTCTCAGAGGTTCTTAATATTAGAAGTGAAAAAGGGAAGAAAAGAAAAATAGTTCACTAAAATCTTATGGCTCTTTCTCTACTCAAGGGAAATTCTGGTTACCATTCAATGTATTTCTATGTTTTATGCATTCTTTTAAAATAGCTATATGTTAGATGCCATTGATTTGAATGAAATCAAATCATTCAACAAATGGTATATGGGAGGGTTTGGAGGAAGGAAAGGGAAAGGAGAAATGATGTAATTATAATCTTCAAAAAGGACCCCCAGCTCTCATGGGGCCTAGAGGTGAGTGACTCTGTTCATACCCAGTGAGTCCTGCCCCTAGGACTTATCCCTGGGCCCCAGCCATTCTCCCTGGAATACCAACCCAACTTGGCCCCAGTTGCCAGCCAACAGACCTTCACCAAGACTCCCCAGCGGACCCTGCAATATACACGCCCTGCCCCCATACCCATCTGCCCAAAACCCCAGAAGCCTTATGAGGCTTAGAAACCAATCCCCAGCTCTGATAGGGCCTAGAGCTCTCATCAGCCCTAGAGAGAGCTCTCACTGGACAAAGAGCTGTCATTGGACCAAGAGTAACCTTAGGAGACAGGGAATCTGCCAGCCCTCATTAGACTAAGAGTGGCTTTCTGAGAAGTAGAATCTGCCACCTCTCATTGGACCAAGAGAGGTTTCCTGAAACACAGAATCTGTCAGCTCTGACTGGACCAAGAGCCCTGATAAGACCAAGAGTGGATCAGTGAGTCACGGAATCAACTAGCTTGGATTGACTCAAGAGAAGCTCCCTGAGACACAGAATCTGCCTGCTCCAATTAGACCAAGAGCTAAGATAGGACCCTGAGACACAGACACAACAAGCACAGAATGGACCAACAGCAACTCGCTCAGACACAGGCACTCTTATACCCATTAGAGGAGGAGATGGGCAGACGTCAAGGCAGAAGTACATACAACAACATAAAGAGCAATACAGCATCACCAGAACCTAGCCCTCCTCCAACAGCAAGACCTGAACATCACAAGGTAGAAGTTACAGAAGAAAGCAACCTTAAGAATAGCATCATGAAGATGCTAGAGGCCTTCCAAGAAAATTGAAATTGAGGAAAAGACAAACAAAAAAGTGTAAGAAATCAATAAAGAAATTGAGAAAAAGACAAACAAAAATTGGAAGAAATCTATAAAGAAATAGAGGAAAAGACAAAAAATTGGAAGAAATTAATAAATTCCTTAAAGAAAATCATAAAAAGCAATTAAACAAGTGAGGAAAACAGTTCAAGACCTGAAAAGGGAATTAGAAACAATGAAGAAGACACAAACAGAGGGAATGCTGGAAATAGAAGATCTGAGTAAATGAACAGGAAACACAAATGCAAGCATAACCAGCAGAATACAAGAGATGGAAGAGAGAATCTCTGGTGTAGAGGATACAATAGAGGAAGTGGATTCGTCAGTCAAAGAAAATACCAAAGCCAAAAAAGTCACAACACGAAATGTCCAAGAAATCTGGGACACCATGAAAAGACCAAACTTAAGAATAATAGGGGTAGAGGAAGGAGAATACCAATTCAAAGGCACAGAAAATATATTCAACAAGGTCATAGAAGAAAACTTTTCCAACTTAAATAAGGAAATATTTATGGAAGATACAAGAAGCCTATAGAGCATCAAACAGACTAGACCCCCCCAAAAGTCTCCTCGCCACATAATAATTAAACAACTAAACCTACAGAATAAAGAAATAATATTAAGAGCAGCAAAGGAAAAAGGCCAAGTGACTTATAAAGGCAAACCCATCAGAATAACACCCGATTTCTCAATGGAGACTTTGAAAGCCAGAAGGACCTGGACAGATGTAATGCAGACACTAAGAGACCATGGATGCAAGCCTATAATGACATATTATATAGTTCAAATGGCATCGCACCAGAAAGTAGGATTCTCTAGTTCTTTAAGTAGCCTTAGTTGCATATATATGTATATATATATGAATATATATATGTGTGTATATATACATACATATATGCATTTGATTTCTCTGAAAACAGATACATATTCAATTATTTTTGATTTGATCAAAATATTCCATAATATAAATAATTTAAAACTTATTTTTATGTAGTGCTGGGAAATATAGACCAACTGTAGAAAAGAAAAAAACCATAAATTTTAGCCTTTCATTAGCCTTCAAATATTTCTGTAAACTTTATCTAAATATCATTTTTCTCATTTATATAGTAATCCCATCAGAACATATTTATGTCTTAAGTCTACAATTTGTGGCTTTATGTACAAACACTACAAGTTATATAATTTCTAAGAGTTTCTACATGCCCTGAAATTTAGCTGGATTCATCCGACAGCTTTAATCTGTCAGATAAGTGAGAGATCTAAGTTGGCTGCTTATTCCCCAAGGAAGAGGTAATTGTCATGATATTATCAATGTGCTACACTCAGCTGCTATTGCTTGTCATTTCTAAGTCCAGTTTCACTTAATATGGAGAAATGTCTGTAAATTCAAATATCCCTGTGGGAATATGTCATTTGGATGGAAGTCATACCTAAAAATGAAACACAGCCTGACCAGACCAGTCTGGTGTTGCTTAGGTCTGTGATTGTAAGCCATTAACATGATCTCATACACACACTTCCTGTTCTGATTTTTCTGCCTTACAAGTAGCTGGAGCAATCAGATGTCATCTCATATAACCTTTGCCAAGAGTCCACTCTGCTCTTGGTATTCAGCAATCCTGCTTTATGTATTGGCCAACAAAGACTGAAAAATTCACATTTAAAAATAAATAAATAAATGCATAAACCAACCCACCAACAAACAAACAAACAAAATAAATAAATAAATAAAAAGCCAGTCATAATCTCAGTGCATTGGACACACAGACAAGTGGATTCCTTGACTCTTGGGGCTCACTGGCCACCCAATCTAGCCTACATGATAAGTTCCAGGTCAGTGACAGAACCCGTCTCATAAAACAATGTTAATATCAACTAAGGAACTGAGGTTTTCTATTGAGAGCTACTGGCCACAGGAAAAGGCCATAGGAGTACCCTGCAGGTGACAGCTAGTGTTTAAAAGATCAACCTATCAGAACCAAGGATTCTGGTAGAAGACTAAACCATCATGCAAGGTGTGTTGGACTTATTGCCTTTTGAATGAATTAGCTGTTTCTTGTTGTAAACTTCTTGTATATAACAGCTATGATATATCCCTATTACCATGCATTTTTCATAAAATGTATATATGTAATCTCATGATTACATCTCAATGTTATGGGCACATATATCTGTGGTGGTCAGGAAGATGACTTTTCATTTAACTATACAATTTTTATATATAGAAAATATACTAGGATATGCTTCATAGCCAGATACATTGTCCCATGAGACTGTAGACACTTAAAGTCCACTTTGTTCCTTTTGCTCAAACTAACACAGAAAAAAGTAATCTCTCCTCAGTCTTACACAAACTGCCCCTTTTTAGCTCATTTTACCTCAGAGCAAATTCAAACTAGACTGAAGGCTTTTGTAAATACATCGTAAGTTTAAAACTTCACAGTTATGCAAAAGGTCAGAGTCGCAGCTGTTTCACCAAGGTTACTAACACAAACATCCTTAGAAAAGCCAACCAATTCTTCACTTGCCAAGTCTGCTGATAAAAAGCTATGTCTCAGAGTTTGTCTCACTGGGCACTGTGCCCCCTCCCTCTGGTCGGGAGACCTTGGAACCTTGCATTACTATGGTAATGGCTCTCTGCTCCTTATTTTCTATTCTAGGAATGTGCTATGACCTTGAGGGTTTTGAAACTTTTCTCAGGATTGAAAAGAGTTTCCTTTTAGAAATGTAAAGAGGCAAGAGAGGAGCTAAGAATGAGAGCTGAAAAGAAGCTGTAGATTTAGAGAGGCTGTAGGACAAAGAGAACAGCAGAGAGATCAGAGAGCTTACTTAGAACAATAAAGTGATGGACTGAAAGAGCACAGTGTGCATAGATTTATTGAAGTACCCTCAGATAAGTAGATTCATTTGATATTCCTAAGATTACAATTTCCATAGCCTTGTAGAGCCTTCCCTGGACTCTGGGAGAAAGTTCTCCAGGGCAGGTACCCAAGGAGCTTTCAATAGTTTTCCTCTGACTTCCACATCGTCATGCATTTATGTGCACTAGTACATAAAGGAACACACATGTTCATGGGAGGAGGGGATAATAACCCCTTGCTGTCCTCCAGGAAGTTCTAAAAGTTGTCACTTAGCTTGGTCAGTGAAGACTGGGCAAAGATGGTCTTCGTGGCTATCCCTGGTGAAAGGGTCAGGACAGTTTTGCCATTCAATGACAGTCATCTCAGTGTAGCATTTTAATAAAGGAACTGAGAATTCCAAATCCTTTACTTTCCATTCAAAATAATTAACCTGATCTACACTTTAATCTTTAATTTGCACCTTCTATCTTTTTATCAATATCCTTGAAGAATGTCATTCCTGTTTTAAAAGAGTTCTGCTTCTTGAGCAGACAAACACTGTGTAAATAGCATGCTTAACACTCACTTGCTCATTCACTCAGCCTTCTCATTTAGACCTCACAACTGGGGATTAGGCAGTTGGTAAATATGGTCATCAGTCTTGATCACCTTAAGATACTACAGCTTTAACTTGGAGGTTATCGTTGTCTCCAGGTTGGGCAGTATTCATTTTAAAGATAATCCTCATGAAGGTATCTGAATCTTAAGGCTCAGTTTGCACAGATTGTCTTTCTATGAACACTGTTTAAATATCATAGCTGCTTCATTAGTTAGAATACCCCCAATTCCTCTCAGTCTAGCAAGCTGAATTTAGCCTCTTGTCACTGAAGCCTGTGCATGCTTCAGGCAGAAAGTGGATTATGTGGTCTTCACACTGTCTTCCCATGCTGAGTATACCTCTAATACCTTTCTTCAACTACTTGAAAGTGTTACCTCCTATATTGTTGTTTGTTTATAGCCATTCACGTCTAGAAGGTGAGTCTCGAACCAGTCTGTCTTTCATAGCTAAAACTGGATGCAAATATATTCCTGTGATTTTAGAATATAGCCAAGGTTCAGTATATTTTCCTGAAAGTTCCAGCAGATGTCAGCAAAAGGCAAGGCAGTGATATGCTAGTTGTGCAGTAGGATAGCAGATACCTAATGACCACAGTCAGAACTGAGTTAAACAGTTCCATTTTGTAAATAGATGACTTTGTCTCCACATCCCTTTGAGGCAGGAGTTTTCAACCTATGGGTCATGGTCCCTTTGGGAGTTCGAATGACCCTTTCACAGGCATCAAATATCAGATATTCTGCACATCAGATGTCTACATTACATTTCAAAACAATACCAAGGTTGTAGTTATGAAATAGGAACAAAAATAATTTTATGGTTGGGAGTCACCACAACATGTATTAAAGGGTTGCAACATTAGGAAGGTTGAGAACCACCATAACTTTAGGGGGTAGAGAGTTGGGAAGTTGTGGAAGACTCATTTTCAGAGCAGAGATAGAAATGTCCTGAACTCAACATAGGGAGCTACCCACAAAGAAATCCTGCTGTGGGATGGTCTGTATGTCAAATTGCTCTGATTGGTCAATAAATAAAACACTGATTGGCCAGTGGCTAGGCAGGAAGTATAGGCGGGACTAACAGAGAGGAGAAAAGAAAGAACAGAAAGGCAGAAGGAGACACTGCCAGCCGCCGCCATGACAAGAAGCATGTGAAGACACCGGTAAGCCACGAGCCACGTGGCAAGGTATAGGTTTATGGTGCTGGATTAATTTAAACTATAAGAACAGTTAGCAAGAAGCCTGCCACAGCCATACAGTTTGTAAGCAATATAAGTCTCTGTGTTTACTTGGTTGGGTCTGAGCAGATGTGGGACTGGCAGGTGAGAGAGATTTGTCCTGACTGTGGGCCAGGCAGGAAAACTCTAGCTACAAAATCCTGCAGGGTTTTTATAGTTTCTATAGTCCCACTGTGAAGAAGACTGTACCTCACTAAGAGTGACTTCAGGTTCCTCTTAGCTTGATTGAACTAACACATTTTTTTTTTTTAAATCTTTAGTTTGATTCTCTTAGAAAAGTCTAGAAAACATCTATATTCTTTCTTTGGCCCTTTGACATGTACAATCTTTAAATTTATTTTTGATTAGCAACATTCACACATATTTATGTGATAAACTGATGTTTTGATTCAAATTTATATTAGGTGATGATCAACTCAGGCTAATTAACTCATACATAATTTTAGTAATTGTTTATGGTGAGTACTTTTAAAACCATGTCTTCTGACTCTTTGTATTGGTAATGTAATACTGTTATGTCATTCTATTCTTGCTCTCAAAGATGTTGAGAGTAGACACTAAGGAGAACAGGAGGCAGAGGTCACAGCAGTTGAGTGCCATAGTTAGATGGAAGAATAAGTTCTAGTGTTGTATGGTGATGTAAATACTTTTAAAAGCTTCTGACTGGTTTTACATCTCAGGACATTCTCTTTTAAGAGATAATCTGAAAGAACAGGAACCATAGGTGACAGTTCCTATGCCAGATGGGAGCTTAACTTCAGTGATTTCACCACACATACATGCTTCACTTCCTCCAGACAAGAGTATAAGGGAACGTTCGTTTACTTTTCTCAGCTGAGGAATTGCCTCCATCAGATTGGCCTGAGGCTTTGTGGGGGCATTTTCTTAATTGATAATTGATATAGGCGGGCCAAGGCCCCTGTGTGCAAGGTCACCCTTAGAATAGTATTCTCATGGTAAACCCAAATTGTTGATCCTAATACATTTACTGGAAAGTAAAGAATCTCACAGTATAAGTGTATTATACATGAAATCATTCTCTTAAATTTTCACTTCAAATGGAAGGATTTCTTTTTTAGCTTTTTTTTTTTTAAAAAAAGTTATGTATATGGGTGTTTGCCTGCATTCATGTCTGTGCATGGATTGCAGTCTACAGAGGTCAAAGAGGGTGTCAGATCCCCTGGACTGGGATTGTAGATGGTTATTAGCCAATATGTGGGAACTGAGAATGAAATCCAAGTCCTTTGGAAGAACAGTCAGTGCTCTTAACTGCTGAGCAACTTGTCTAAGCCCTGAAATGAAAATTTTATAGTTCTATATTAATATCTTTACTAGACATGCAAAGCAGAAAGAACTGTGTGAAATTACATTACTTTGTGCTCAATACTTTTCTAAAACATTTTTTGACTATCTATGTCATATTTATTCCATGAAATGAATCCAAAGGAATTTATATTTTGCTATATTGTACAATACACATCTTCAATTTATGCCACCCATTTACTGGGTTTCATATTTGATGAACAGCTGACTTCCTATCTCAACCTCTTTATAATGTCATGTATGGATTTTTCATTTATTTGGCTTATTCATTTATTTGTTTATTTATTTACTTTGCTGTGCTTGACTTATTTCACCAGAGACTCTCCTTGTTCATCAATGTCAGTACAAACCACTGAATTCCTTTTTTTGAGAATTTCATACATGTATACAATGAAATACGGTTGCATGCATTGCCCATTTCCCCTGTCCTAATTCCCCATATCCCTCTAACACCTACTCCTAAATTCATGACTTTTCCCCCATAACCCACTAAGTCCAATTAATGCTGCCCATATATATGTTGATATGGAACTATGCACTTGGAATCTGAAATCTACCAGTGGCCACACCTTCAAAGAAGAATGGTTTTCGACGATCAACAGACAATAGCTCTTCAAACAGACAGGCAGCCTGAAGAGCATCTCCCCTACCTATAAGGACATTTTGGTTGGCTTGATTTTTGCAGGTTTTGTATAGGTAAACAAAGCTGATATGAATTTTGTGTTATATATAGGACAGCTATGGCATCCCACAAAACAGTAATTTACAGCATAACTCCCTGTCTTCCAGCTCTTATATTTTTTCAAAGATTAGTTTTATTAGTTTTTAATTATGCATGCATGTGTGAGTGTGTCTCTTTGCGTGTAGCATGCACATGAGTGCAAGTGCCCAATAAGGGCAGAAAAATATATAAGATCTCATGGGGTTTAAGTCCCAGGAGTCTGGTGGGAGCCACAATCTGGTCCTCTGAAAGAGTAGTAAGTGCTTTTAATAGCTGAGCCATTTCTTTAGAATGAAGCTCTGACATTCTTTATTCATCCTCTACAGTGATCTTTGCTGAGCCTTGGTAGGGTAGGGGAAGTTGAAAAGGCTGTTCTATATATCACTGAGCGCTCAGTCTCTTATTCTTGACACTGACTGGTCATGAACTATGAACTAACTGCTGCCTACTCCAAAAGGAACCTGCTCCAAGGAAGGCTGAGAGCAGTCGCTATCTGTGGGTATAGCACAAATATTTAGAAAGCACTTTGACCACATGACCATTCAGCAAAATAACAAAAGCAGATAATAGTTTAGGAGCTCTGACATTTCCACCCATGGGCATTTGTCTGAGATGACAGGCTTGATCTGTGGAGCAAGCCTCAAATGCATTCAGAAGTCTGTGGCTTTGGTGGAAGTCACTGATCCAGGGTAGGGACAAGATACCAACTAAAAGAAGCTTACAGGTACATGGGGAGACACACAATTACATTCTTTTTAAGGGTTTCCCACTGATATTTGAGCCAATTTCCAATTCTTTGCCAGAATAACAAAATATGAATTTTTATGCATTCATTCATTCAAACTATTAATCACTGTGTGAATTTATGCACTGTTCTAGGCCATAGGAGACAGAAGATGAGCGATGAGCAGGCAGTGTTAGTGGGGAGTACTATCATAAAATTGTATTGATAATAAAAGCTAAACATTTTAATAGAAATAAATAAAGTACAGAGTCTGAGGAAAGTGGCTTTTAGACATAATTGAAAAATGAAGCTTGTGTTAACAAAATGAGATTTCCCAAACTCTTAACTTAATTTGAAAAGTTTTGTGTGCTATAAATTGATTTGGAAATGTGAACCTATATAATTTAGCCCTAAACCAATAAACCTTTTTGTAAAACATGAAATATTTAATTTATTTTTCTCTAAATTAAATTCATGGCCTGAGTAGCTACTACTGGCTTTTAGGACTACTCTCCAGCACATAAATGGCCATTGTAAAAACTACTTTGTCTCTGATCTCATAAGCCACTCGAATCAATCTCCATTTATAGTTATATATCTGCTCTATTGTTCCCATACTAACTAATAAGTTAAATACCTAAAGGTAATCCCAAGGCACTGAGCAATTTCAAACCTCATGGCTCATTAACAATGCTCCTACTATTGTTTTTCTGGCTTTTCCAGGGCAGTGTTAATTGGAAAAGAAAATTCACTGATATTAAACTAGTCTCTTTGACTTCTAAGATTCTGATCAGTAATTAGTATGATAATATTTTTATTTAAATATCTGTGGAGCTCTATTCTACCATATTAATCTATAAACCTCCATATAGCATTTGTTAGTAGGTCAGTACATTTACCATGAATTAAGATTTCCAAGCTTATGTTAGCATACAGCTTGGAATCTTGAAGCACTTAAGTATCTGATCAATATATACTCATGTTTGTCCTGAATTTTAATGCATTTTGTTCTCAGATGTTTAAGAATATTAAATATAATTGTTCTTCAATGATTCTCACTTGAAATATTTCAAGTGTAGTAACTTTCCTGGCTTTGTACCATGGTTATTTGAAGGAGAATGCCCCTCTCCTCAGTGAGTAGAATCATTTGGGAAGAATTAAGAGATGTGGCCTTGTTTGAGGTTTCAAAAGTTCACCTGATTTCTAATTATTACTCTCTTTCTCCCTCTCTCTCCTCTGTCTTGAGGCTTTTGTCTTAACTTTTAAGCACTCAGCTACTGTTCCAGTACCAGGCATACCTGTTACTATGCTCTCTGCTATGATAGTCATGAACTTTTCCTTGAAAGTGTAAGCAACCTTCTAATAAACTCTCTCTTCTCCATGTTTCCTTAGTCATGGAATTTTTTTTCAGAACAATATAAAGGTCACTAAAACATATACTGAAAATGCCACTCATTAAAAATATAACAAGATAGATATGAAGATTCAGATCTATAGTTCAGATTCTAGAGTTTACAAGACTTTTTGGAAACTCAATTCTACCAATGAGGCACTATGGATTTCATCATGTCACTCCATTGTTCTAAGTTTTTCCCTGTGTATTAAATAAAGATAGCAAGAGAAGTAAAGTTTAAATAAAAATTTTTACATATTGTGTCACAACATTCATATAAAATGTTTATTTCCAATAATAATATCAGTTCTTGTCATCATCATCATCATTACTATTGTTATTAATATGTTTTTACCAAGTGGGGTTTGATACTAGATGGCTTCAATTCTCTGTCCCTCTACCTCTCTCTCCCTCCCTCTTAGATACGTTCTCATGCAGCCCAGGCTGGCCATGAACTCATTATATACACAAGATTGACCTTTACCTCCTGCTTTTCCTGCTGCTACCTTCTAGATGCTGGGATTACAGATATGGGCCATCATTCCCACTACAATTCTTTACAGTCTGTTTTTTTTTTTAAACTCTGATGAGCATTCATGCTTTGAGTTACTCTAACTCACTTAAAATCAAAATTGGCAATGTTTACACAGAGCATAAAGCTGAGCAGCCCCCCACAAGAACATCAAAACAAAATAACAAAAGCATCAACTGTGCAGGTCCCACGATGGTTATGAATGTGGTCTCATACCATACTTTTATAGCTGACAGTATCATGCACTAGGGTAGAAAAACTGGACATCCCTGGGAGAGTGATTGTGAAGCATTGTATGATCCAGAATATAACAGGGAATTTATTTTCTCCTGTCACATGGCCACTAATTTTTGAGTTTAAAACCTTTTCTTACCCTGGAGTTTCTGGGTCATAAGTGCCATCAGAGCACAAACAGATTTTCTGCTCTGGATTTTAAAGTTTTAGTCAGGCCTTTAATCTGTATTTTATCTGAAATTCCTCTCAGATGTGAATCACATTTATTTTCTTACAGAATAGAACTGAGGTCCCCATTTTCTTGCTGAGCAGATGACTGATAAGAGGGCCTGAGGCCACCTCAAGGGTGCCCTTCATCTGGTATGGGTCACAACCACACTGTGTTATCTAGATCAGCAAGGGGTCTGCTCTATATCTTTCTTAAGTCTTGGCCTGATTAGGACTGATTAGACAATTTCCTTTGATAGATTCATAATCATCTCATAAGATAACTACATCTTTGGTTAAATAACATGCCCTTGGTAGGAAGGGTTATTCTATTATGATCACAGGTTCTGTCTGTATCCAGGTGACATTATAACATGGGCAATAGGAATTTTGGGAGCTAACTTAGATTTCTCATTACTACAGTTTTGCTTGAGTGATTGACATTGTCTGAATTGGTTTGGAACTGGCTTGAACTGGCTTGAACCGGTCTGAACCGGTTTTCAACTTGTCCGAACTGGTCTGACCTATTTTCAACTGGTGTGAACTGGATTGAATGGGTCTGAACCAGATTGAACCCGTCTGAACTGGTTTGGAACTGTTTTGAACCAGTTTCAACCGGTCTGAACTGGTTTGGAACTGGTATGAACAGGATTGAACCGGTCTGAACTGGAATGAACTGGTTTGGAACTGGTCTGAGCTGGTCTCAATCAGTTTGAACTGGCCTGGAATGGATTGAACCAGTCTGAATTGCATTGAAACTGGTTTGAACCGGATTGAACTGGTTAGATCCAGTATGAAACAGATCAAACTGGTTTGAACCTGTCTGAACTGGATTGAGCTTGTCTGAACTGGATTAAACTGGATCAAACTGCTCTGAACTGGATGGAACCGGTCTGAACTGGTATGAACCAGTTGGAACCAGTCTAAATCGGTTGGAACTGGTCTGAACTGGCCTGAACCAGTATGAACCGAAATGAACCAGTTCAAACTTGTCTTAACGGCTTTGGAACTGGTTTGAACCGGTTTGATCTGGTCTGAACTGCATTGAACCTGTCTGAACCACTTTTTAACCAATCTGATCTGCTTTGTAACAGGTTTGTACTGGTCTGAAGCAGTCTGAAATGGATTGGACTTGTTTGAATTAATCTGAACTGGTTGGAACTGGTCTGAACTGGATTGAACCAGTCTGAACTGGATTGAACCAGACTGAACTGGATTGAACTGGACTGAACTGGATTGAACTGGTTTGAACTGGTCTGAACCAGTTTTAACTTGTCTGAACCAGATTGAACCAGTTTGGAACCGGTCTGAAACGTGTTGAACCGTGTTAAATGTTCTGAACAGGATTGAACCATTCTGAACCGGATTGAACCAGTCTGTACTGGTTTGGAACTTGTCTGAACCAGATTGAACTGGTTGGAACTGGTATGAACTGGATTAAACCGGTCTCAACTGGATTGAACCAGTCTGAACCGGTCTGAACCAGATTGAACCATTCTCAACCTGGTTAATATATAACAGTCCAGTCTCTCTCTCCTGCTTCTCTCTTTCTTGTTCCTCTCTCCTGCTCTCCTCTCTTTCCTCTCCTCTCTCTCTCCTGCTTTCCTCTCTGTCTCCTTTACTCCTCTCTCTCCTGCTGCTCTCTCTCTCATCTTTCTCTCCCGCTCTTCACTCTCTTTCCTATCTCTCTCCTGTTCCTCTCTCCTCCTCCCCTCTCTCTCTTTCCTGCTCCTCTCTCACACCTGCTCTTCTCTCACTCCTGCTCCTCTCTCCTGCTCCTCTCCCTCTTTCTCTCCTCTCTCTCCTGCTCCCCCTCTCTCCTCCCCCTCTCTCCTGCTCCTGTCTCTCCTGTTCTTCTCCTGCTCCTCCCTCTCTTCTGCTTCTCTCTTTTCTCCTCCTCTCTCACTCTCTTCTGCTTCTCTCTCACTCTTTTGCTCCTCTCTCTCCTGCTCCTCTCCTTCCTGCTCCTCTCTCTCCTTCTCCTTTCCTGCTTTTCTCTCTCTCCCTCCTGCTCCTCTCCTTCTCTCCTTCTTGGCCTGAATTCACATAGATCCACTTGCCTCTTCCTCTCAAATGCTGAGATCAAAGGCATGTGCCACTGTGGCATAGCTGAACCAGGTCTTTTACAAGAACAGTTAGTGCTCTTCACTGCTGTGCCATCTCTCCCACCCTCTACTTCATTTTGTGACACAGTCTCTCAATGAACCTAGAGCTCATCAATTAGGTTAGCCTGGCTGGCCAGTGAGCCCCAGGGCTCCTTCTATGTTCCCCTCCCCTGGGTTTATGGGGTGCTGGGGATTGAACCCAGGAAGACATAAAGTTGGGAAGACAGTGTGTGGAAAGGAATTTGGAGAGAAGAAATGGAACTAGATATGATCATATTTCATTGTATACATGTATGAAATTCTCAGAAATAATGGAGAAAAATAGTGATGATTAGGGCATAGTGATAATTAGGGCTGGTGAGAAGACACTTGCCACCTGTTAGCATTTATGCATCTTAGGGTCCTAACAGACTATATTGTTGCTGGAGGGCTTCTCTCCAGGTTCCACCAAGCCCCGCAGTCCCACAATCCACATATAAAATAATCACTCAGATGCTTATATTGCTTATAAACTACATGGCCATGACAGGCTTCTTGATAACTGTTCTTATATCTTAAATTAACCCATTTTTATAAATCTATACCTTGCCATGTGGCTGGTGGCTTTACATGCTGCTTGTCCTGGCCGTGGCTGCAGTGTCTCTCCCCTTCTTCCTGTTTCCTCAATTCTCCTCTCTCCTTGTCCCGCCTATACTTCCTGTCTGGTCACTGGCCATCAGTGTTTTATTTATATAGAGCGATATCCACAGCACTTCCCATTTTCTTCTTCTTCTTCTTCTTTTTTTTTTAAAAGGAAGGTTTTAACTTTAACATGGTAAAATTACATATAACAAAACAATTATTGAGCAAGAATTACAGTTACAATATTAAAGAAGATGTCCTATCTATCTTATATTTGTGAGTTTAAGGTTTTATATCTAACTTATCTTTTATCATAACTGAGGAACTTACAACTATCTAGTCTTTAACCACATCAATGATCTGGGAAGGAACATAAGGTACCTGAGAAATGGTAGATGGATGTAAGCAACTTTTGGGAATCTTGTAAGAGTAGACCAAGACAGCTGGCAGCCTGGACAGTCACCTAATGTTTCTCAGCATTGTTGGTGCATTCAAATTGGCTACAGGCCTAGAGTATATGACAGACCATTTTCATAAGCAGGAGTTCTGAAAGACCATCTTACCCTGTCTTGGCAGAGTACAGTGGTCACTTTCCTTGTGTCCCACTTGTCCAGAAAGGACAGCATTGTTTTTGTACTGTCAGCCGTCAAGGCAAGGGCAGTTCTTTGCCCAGTAGGCCATTTTGTGCCAAGAGGACAAAATTCCAAATGGAAATGTCTTAGAAGCCCAACATTCTCTCGGGATCAAATTGGTGCAGCCAGGAGCAATTGTGTCTCATGTCAACAGAATTCTAAGTTATTTAAATGCCATATTCTCTAGGTCTATGAAATGTTTGAAGATTATCTATCTATCTGAAATATATCTATGTATACCTAGAAGACTTAACTAACATGGCTACAATTATGATTATCATAGATGACTATTAATCTATTTCTTAATTATCCATTACAATTTTAAATGAGTTATGTAAACATAATACCTCAAACAAGAATATATATATATATATACAGTATAACAAAATTAACTTCAAGTTTGTATCAATAAACTAAAATTTACACTAATGTAAAACATTTTAAACAAGTTGTTGTTCTTTAAAAGTAGGTTCATTAATCTACCCTTTTTCTAATCATCTCTATATCCTATATATCTATATCATATCCCCTTTTCTTTTTTAGAAAGAGATCGCATTTATAATCAACCTGTTTTAAATAAAAATATTGGTTTTTCTCTGTCCCACACCAGAGGGCTCTTTTGATTTGGGACAGAAGAATCTCAACCATTTTATTTTAAATATGTCTGGGTTTAGAGGGGGAATGAGCCAATTCCACCTCTAAAGCCAGCTTGGTATATTTGGGAATTTGGGCATAGCATCTCTTACTACTTCCTGCTGGAGGGGGGCACTGTATCTTAAGGGGATACGAAGAAAATTTTAGGATTATGGGGTAGTCCGTGAGGCTGTATTGTGTGAACCAGTTGCCTTGAAACTGCTCTGGATGTTAGATTATCTGGGCTGTGGTGTCATTGGAGACCTTTCAGGGGGTCTTGGCTGGTGAAACCTGATGTATCTTAATCTGGAACAAATCCATAGCCTCTGGCTTTCTGTGGAAACAAAAGCAGAACCTCTTTTTTAAAGCAACATATCCTTAAATCCAAATTTTGAAATCAAGGTACCTTTAAAATATACATATTGGTTTAATTCAACATCTTTTTCGATCAATTTTTTTTTGCAGTTAAAAATCCCAAAGACAACACAATCCAGATTCTCTGTGTAATATTTATCTTTAAGTGGCTTTTTTTATATTAATTTATCTTTTTTTGTCTCTTTCAAGCCTACGTATATTTTACACACATTGTAAACGATTTTATCTGAATCAGTCTTATTGTGAATCTATTGGTTTAAACTGTAGCATTCTAAGACTGAAATGGCACTGTGGCTGCTGACTCTGCCCATTTCAGCTTACCAACATGGCATTTTCCACCAGTTCTGTGAGTCATCAAGTCTCAGAAATAGTGGGTCTAAGCTTTTATCAAAGCAGTGTGTAGCCCAGAAACCTTTTTTTTAGTACTAGTAAAGAGTAAATCTACCACACAGCGTAATGTGCCACTGGCAGACACCTCATTACCGCCATACTGTCGGTAAAATGCAAACGCCAGGAACCCGCCAGTAGTTTAAACCTGCTTTTTGCAGCATCTAGCTGCCGTATGAGACATGAAGCAGGAACCTGGTTTGGGCTCTGTTTAGAATTGGTTATTAAATATTTTTAGTTTTCAGGTGGAAACTCGTGCCCCACATTGGGCACCATTTGTTGCTGGAGGGCTTCTCTCCAGGTTCCACCAAGCCCCGCAGTCCCACAATCCACGTATAAAATAATCACTCAGACGCTTATATTACTTATAAACTGCATGGCCATAGCAGTCTTCTTGATAACTGTTCTTATATCTTAAATTAACCCATTTTTATAAATCTATACCTTGCCATGTGGCTGATGGCTTACCAGCGTCTTTACATGCTGCTTGTCCTGGCTGTGGCTGCAGTGTCTCTCCCCTTCTTCCTGTTTCCCCAATTCTCCTCTCTCCTTGTCCCGCCTATACTTCCTGTCTGGTCACTGGCCATCAGTGTTTTATTTATATAGAGCGATATCCACAGCACTATACATACATACATACATACATACATACATACATACATGTATATGTATATGTATATATACAGCACTATACATATGTATATGTATATGTATATGATATATATGTATATGTATATGTATATGTATATGTATATGTATATGTATATGTATATATCTCAGCTGCAGCCACTAAGAGCACCACTTCCTGTGTGCTTTTGCTATGTTTCCTTATAAAGGCAGGCCTTGTACACACACCTCCCTGTCTTTCTCTCTTCCTCCCTCCCCTCCCCTGCAAAAAACAAAAAACAAAAAAAAGTTGGGTGGTGGTAGCACACACCTTAAATCCCAGCACTCAGGAGGCAGAGTCTAGCAGATCTCTGAGTTCAAGGCCAACTTGGTCTCTATATGTAGTGGGCCAGCCAGTGCTCCATAATGAGACCCTGTGTAGGCAGACTTTTCTGTCCCATCAGCCTGCTCCTCAATAATCACAAAGAGGCTTAATATTAATTATAAATGCCCAGCCAATAACTTAAGGTTGTGGGGTCCACAGAGACTCCAGCTTGTGGCTTGTTTTCATCTTGACTCAAGGTCAGAGAGTCTGAGCCTGTTTTCCCCTGCATAATAGGATGTTTTGGCCAAAGGTGTGGTTACCAGGTATCTTATGCTTTGCCATAAGGCTTGGTCACCAGATGTCTTGAGTACTAAGGAGGTGTTTACATTTGATTGTACCTTGAACCATGATATCCTCGAAAGGGGGAAGATCTTTTTACCACACCACCCCCACATTGCTTTGGGTATATAAAGACTGTGAGTAATAAAACTCAGGGTCTGTGGTATTGACCCAGAGCCCTCCCAAAGCTATCCATGTCTCTGTCTTTTTTCTTCATCTACGTCTATATTTCATAGCTATCATTTCCCAATTCTGCACTCCCCCATTCAATAGGTCCAGTGGGATTCAACACTCAGGCTTATTACTAGCTAACTGTTACATTTTAAATTAACCCGTATTGTATTTCTTATCTACTCTCTGCCACATGGCTATACCTTCTTTCAACACAGCACACTCATCTTCTCTCTGCATCTTCCATGACTCCCTATGTTCCACCCTTCTTTCCAGCATCCTCTGTCTGGCTGTCCCACCTATACCTCCTGCCTAGTTATGGGCCAATCAGCTTTTTATTAACGAGAGCAACACATTTTCACAGTATACAGAAGTATTATTCCACAGCAACCCTGTCTCAAAAAAGACATAAATAAAAATAAGGAGCCAGGTGGTGGTGGATATCCAATATAAGCCTAGGCAGGGACTTCGTCCAATACATCCAATGCAGTGGAGGCTGGAGGAAGTGCCCACCTCTCTGTAAGCTCAGCTTTTAAAGGCCAAAACCACAAGGTTACATCATTTAGGGGTGCTAGTACTGGTATATTTCTGATTGGCTCACTTCTAGGGATTTTCTAGAAATCATGGCTTAATCTTACTTTTCAGGGGGTGGTTGCCTGCCACCATTTCTCATTGGCTGCCCTCAGGTGGGGACATTTCTGTGGTCAGTTACCCTGGAAACCAGGGAGAGGACATTCCATAGTCTGGCAGTCATTACCTCGTGACTACCTTGTGACTCAGTACTTTTACACTTCCTGGTTTCTGGAATCTGAACTGACTGATTTCAGTAACTCATGGCCTGTACCTAAAAGGAGAAATCTCAGGCCTTAGTTTTAGGGTGAAAGCATTTTGGTTTTATTTCTAAGATGACTCATTTTGGTCTCACATTATGAATTATTGTGTGGGGTGAGGGGGGATGCTCGAGGGTATCCTGCGCATGCAGGGAAACATGCTGGGCAGATGCACACCATGTGGGCATGATGGCAGCGGCCAGTAATTTACGATCCAGATGCTGCATCCATGTGCAGAGTTTATTATAATAGAGAGATGAAGAGAAAGATAGGAAAGAGAGAGACAGAGAGAAAGAGAGAGAAGAAAAGAGGTGTGCGTACCTCATGGAGGGAAGGAAGAGAGCAGAAGAGAGAGAGGAAGGGGAGGAGTTTTTTCCTTAGAATGAGGCTTTTACACCAGGATTCAGGGTAGCGCCAAGGGGTGGGATTTCAAGGGGTAGACCAGAATGCTAACAAGTTGTTCTTCTCTTTTTCTTTTTTAAAAATGACATTTATTTATTTAGTGTGTATGTTCACACACGCCTGTGTGCCATAGAGCAAACTTGTAGAGGTCAGAGGACAACTTTTGAAGTTGGTTTTTGTTGTGCCCAGATCATAACCCCCAGAGAGACCACCAAGGACCAGCATACCAGAATGCAAAGGCAAGGTTTATTTCTGCTGCAAGCCATGACAGGGAACTCATTTCAATCCCTCACTGGCAATGAGGCAGGGATGCGTTACTCTTTCTTGGAGAAGTTAGTTTTTATAGGCAAAACCCATAAAATTTCTTGGAGGGGAGGGAGTTAGTATAGGTCCATCCTTGATTGGTCCAGTTTTTCCTGGGTCTGGACTTTGTCTTATTTTACCTTATCTGTTTGCCCTGCTGTGGGATGTTCTGTATGTCCTGTGGTGGGTTCCTTGTGGCTTTACCCAGCAGGTCGGCATAGAGGATGATTAGGACTATGGGCCTGAGTGCAGGTGTCTGAGATGATCTGCACTTGGCTGTGCTGGGGGATGGTCTGTATGTCAAGTTGCTCTGATTGGTCAATAAATAAAACCTGATTGGCCGTGGCTAGGTGGGAAGTATAGGCGAGACTAACAGAGAGGAGAAATAAAAGAACAGGAAAGCAGAAGGAGTCACTGCCAGCCACCTACCAGGACAAGCAGCGTGAGAAAATGCCAGTAAGTCACGAACCACGTGGCAAGGTATAGATTTGTGGAAATGGATTAATTTAAGCTATAAGAACAGTTAGTAAGAAGCCTGCCACAGCCACACAGTTTGAAGCAATATAAGTCTCTGTGTTTACTTGGTTGGGTCTGAGCTGTATGATTGGTGGGTGACAAAGATTTGTCCTGACTGTGGGCCAGGCAGGAAAACTCTAGCTACATTGCCATGTCAGGAGTTTTACAACTCATCAACCGGATCTGGTCATGTTATCTCTGGAGAGGGGCATCTTGTAGTAGTTAAATGGTTACCACCAGACATCTTGACTTTGTTCTTTTGAAAACACCTGACTTCACCCTCTCCAGGAAGGGGGAACTGACTCAGTTCTGTTTGTTTGTTTATTTATTTATTTATTTATTTTATTTTTTCCTTTTATTTTATTTTACAATACCATTCAGTTCTACATATCAGCCACGGGTTCCCCTGTTCTCCTCCCTCCCATCCTCTTCCCTTCCCCCAAGCCCACCCCCCATTCCCACCTCTTCCAGGGCAAAGCCTCCCCCGAGGACTGAGATCAACCTGGTAGACTCAGTCCAGGCAGGTCCAGTCCCCTCTTCCCAGACTGAGCCAAGCGTCCCTGCATAAACTCCAAGTTTCAAGCAGCCAACTCACGCAATGAGCACAGGACTCGGTCCCACTGCCTAGTTGCCTCCCAAACAGATCAAGCCAATCAACTGTCTCACCTATTCAGAGGGCCTGATCCAGCTGGGGGCCCCTCAACCTTTAGTTCATAGTTCATGTGTTTCCATTCATTTGGCTATTTTTTTTCAATAATTGAGTAAAACCAAAATTTATTATAAGCCACAGTCGTCCTAGGAACCTCCATGCTATATATATAGCCTCCATGGTTCTATGGGTTGTGGTCTGATTGTTCTTTATTTTATATCTAGAATCCACTTATGAGTGAGTACATACCACGACTGTTTTTCTGGGTTTGGGTTACCTCACTCAGGATGATTTTTTCTAGTTCCATCCATTTGCCTCCAAATTTCATGCTTTCATTGTTTTTCTCTGCTGAGTAGTACTCCATTGTGTATATGTACCACAATTTTTCATCCGTTCTTCTGTTGACAGGCATCTAGGTTGTTTCCAGGTTCTGGCTATTACAAATAATGCTGCTATGAACATAGCTGAGCATGTATCTTATGGTATGAATCAGCATTCCTTGGGTATATGCCCAAGAGTGGGATGGCTGGGTCTTGAGGTAGTTCGATTCCTAATTTTCTGAGAAACCGCCATACTGATTTCCACAGTGGTTGTACAAGTTTATATTCCCACCTGTAGATGTAACCAACTGTCTTATTAAAATAAGAAACACAGAACCAATGTAAAAGAGAAAGCTGAGAGGTCAGAGCTCAGAGCTAAAATCTTACTTCCTGTAGTGCTCCTAGCTTTCCCAAAAGAGAGCTACTTCCTATGTGTCTGTCTTTAAATAGTCTTTCTGTTCTGCCTTCTTATTGGCTGTAAACCCAAACACATGACTGCCTCATCACTGCCTGTAAGTACTGCCCTCCAGGTCTTAAAGGCATATGTCTCCAATGCTGGCTGTATCCCTGAAAACACAGAGATCTACCTAGCTCTTTTACCAAGTGCTGGGATTAAAGGCATGCACCAGCACCATGCTCTTGCTATGGCTCTAATAGCTCTGACCCTTGTGCAACTTTATTTATTAACATACAATGAAAATCACATTTCAGTACAAATAAAATACCACCATATTTCCCCTTTTCTATTTTAATAAAAAGAAGTAAGGCAAAAGGTTATAACTAACAAAAGAAAAACTATATACAAAAGTACAATAACTATATACAATATATACAAGTGTAGCTAGAGTTTTCCTGCCTTGCCCACAGTCAGGACAAATCTTTGTCACCCGCCAGTCCCACAGCCGCTCAGACCCAACCAAGTAAACACAGAGACTTATATTGCTTACAAACTGTATGGCCGTGGCAGGCTCCTTGCTAACTCTTCTTATAGCTTAAATTAATCCATTTCCATAAGTCTATACCTTGCCACGTGGCTGGTGGCTTACCGGCGTCTTCACATGCTGCTGGTCATGGTGGCGGCAGCAGTGTCTCTCTGCCTCAGCCTTCCTCTTCCCACAATTCTCCTCTTTCCTTGTCACACCTCCTTCCTGCCTGGCCACTGGCCAATCAGTGTTTTATTTATTGACCAATCAGAGCAATTTAACATACAGACCGTCCCACAGCACTTCCCCTTTCTTTTTTTTTTTTAAAAGGAAGGTTTTAACTTTTACATACAAGTAACAAATACCTGAATGATGTCTAGTCCATTTGTGTTTGACAAATTAGAGAAAATAATTCCCTTATCTATCCTATTTTGGTAAGTCCAAAATGTACCTAATTCACTTTCTATCCTAACTAATCTTCAACTATAACTAATTAACCTTCAACTATAACTAACTAATCTTCAACTCCCTCAGAGACCCAAGAAGGAAATAATATTAGCTAACAAAAATAAAAACAGGAAGTACATGCAAGCAACTTCCAAAAAATTTGTGAGTTGACAGAAACAGCCATCTGCCTGGACCTGAGGTTTCTCCGCAGTGTTGGGGCATCATCATCAGCCTATAGGCTTAGCGTATCTGACAGACTCATTTGTGAAGTAGGATGTACACAAGGTCAACAGTTCAACCTCACATTGGGTGAGAGCAGTCCATGTACCAGAAACACCTGAATTCCACTAGTGTCCTGTCATGATTCAGGATTTTAAATTCTGGAAATTGTTGATGGTTTTTGAATTCAGCTGTCCATTCTTCTTGGCTGTGTATATATGGCTTCATCTCAGCATCCCCTTCTTCTCCACATCCCTCTATTAAATGCCAGTCTAGTATTGAGAGGCATGAGCTTTTAGCTGCTGTTCCATTGCACAAGAGAAGCCATCGGCCCACTGCCTGTTCAGCTGCCTTCGAAGAAAAGGGCACTGTACCTTTTCCAGATTGTGAAGACCACTTCAGGGATGGGGCCATATTGTCCTGGCCTCAGATGATGCCTTTTGATAAAGCCATAACCACACTTGTTTTGGCAACAATCAGTAGTCCTTTGTTTTGTGTCCTGTCTGTCCATTTTGTCCTGTTGATTCAAGGATACTTTGTTGTCCAGTGGCTAACTTTTGTCACAATGAAAGTTGACTCCATATGCAGTTTCTTCAATGCCCATATTTTCTCTGAAGTAGATTGGTACTGCCAGGAGCCGACATGTCTCAAAAAAGAAAAATTTCTAAGTTATTAAAACATTTTAAATGCCATATTCTGTAGATCTCTGAAGGGTTTGAAGATGACCTGTCTAAAATATATCTGTTCAATTTTTAAAAAATATCTAATATGACTACAATTTCTATTGTAATGTCTAACTACTAACTTTCATTTTTTTATATCCTAATAGTTGGTAATAATGTAAAGTATTTAAAACTAGTAATTGTCTTTTTCTTTTCTTACTTTTTTTAAAACAAGAACCTTAAATCTAATCTCCTTTGCTTAGCCTTTTTCCTAACCCTTGACAACAACTTGTAACCAACCCCCACAAACAATGAAAATTATCCCAGACCCAAAACTCATTAAAAACACCAAAAAACCATTCGCCCCATACCACCTCTTTGGGAATGTGGGCGTCGTATTCTTAAAATTGCTTTCTGCTGGGTATGGGCGAAGTTATCTTTATCCTGAAAGAAAAATTTTAGGTTAATTGTCAAATTCTAGGAAAGGTAACTATATCCTTCATTATCCAGTCTGTGTATAATGCCAAAGTTCAGGGTTTATCTCAAGTTCTTATTCAAGTAGTCTTTGAGACTGGATCATCTCAGCTAGTCATCTCAAAATTGCTCTGAGCTGTAGATGATATTTGTCAGCTTAGTGATATTATTATTGTCCACGTGGAATTATTGTTGTTGTGGGGCCCCCATCTTCTTCCTGGAGACTTCAGTTGATGTTAGGCCTGGCCGTGATTTGCTGCAGAAAACTGATAAGAGCCTCGAACACAAAGACATATATATGTAGGTAATTGAAGCCTTTTTTCTAGAATTAGTTAGTACTCTATATGACCATTCATATCTTAACAAAGTTTAAAATGTATATCTATATCTATATATTTATATATATATTAATCTTGTAATTTTTGATATAAAATTTATACTTTAAGAAAAGTTTAAAGAATCAGAATAGAATCAAAGAGTTGAGATTAGTAATAGAATAGTCCCTTAATTAATTTGGCTTTTGCCCTGTACCATAGCAGAAGATGGCTCTTTTATTCTGGCATGATGCAGGGAGTTTGCATTTTCCTTTTAACAACATGTTTGAGTTTAAAGAAGGAGAGAGCCATTCTCCAACTCCAAAGTCAGCTTTAAATTTTAATTGAACTGGGACTATTAGAAGACCAATAGTGTTAAATCTTTAGAGAAAAGCAGAAACAAACATTTAGGAAGACATAAAATTTTTTAGATAATATATACCCATACACCTTTTCTCTCTGTTTCCTGGGATAGATGATTTGTCCCTTTTCTTCAGTTGTCTCATTTGTCCAGTGTTCTTCAGATTCCTTAAACTTCATTCTCCTAAAAGACAAAAACAAAAACCTTTCCCCAAGACTAATATTCGGGATGTTTCTTTTTGGCAAGTTATTATCTGATTAAATGAAAAGGCATGTGTTACTGGTACAAGTTAGTTTAAATTGGATGTTCATGCTGGTTGATGAACTATCACCTCCCCTAATTAAGAGGTTTCTCTTGTTCAAATCGAACCTTTATCAATTTTGATGGTACCCACAGCTTATCTTCTCCTGTAGAAACAAAAGCAAAACCTTGTCCCCAATGTAATACATACCCTAGTTTCCATTCTGAGGTCAGCACATCCTTAAAGTATAAAGGCTGATTTAATTCTGTAGTTTTTTCTATTATCCAATGTCTCTCTGCAGCTGTTGTACCTTTCTCATTGGCATTCAGAAAATTCAAAGTTAGAAGAGCATTATGCAGTCTATTTCTGGGGGTTTTTGTTACCCATTTCTGTTTATTTAGCATATCCTTTAGAGTTCTGTTTGATCTTTCTATAACTGCTTCACCTGTAGGATTATGTGGTATGCCTGTAATATGCTTTATATTGTAATAAGCAAAAAACTGTTTCATTTTAACAGAGACATATGATGGAGCATTGTCAGTTTGATTTGTGTAGGTATACCCATGATGGCCATAACTTCTAGCAAATGAGTGATTACAGAATCAGCTTTTTCAGAACTCAAAGCAGTTGCCCATTGAAATCCTGAATAAGTATCGATGGTGTGGTGTACATATTTCAATTTTCCAAATTCTGCAAAGTGAAACACGTCCATCTGCCAGATTTCATTCCTCTGAGTACCCTTTGGGTTACATCCTGCTGGTAATGTCATTTGATTATAGAAGGAACAAGTAGGACATTTCTTTACTATTTCTTTGGCTTGTTGCCAGGTTATGGAAAAATCATTTTATAAACCTTTACTATTGACATGATGTTTTTTTAATGAAATTCTGAGGCCTCCAGCACATTTCCTATCAATTTATCAATCTCATCATTGCCTTGTGCTAGAGGGCCTGGCAAACCAGTATGGGATCGAATGTGAGTTATATATAAAGGATGACTCCTTTTCCTGATTGTATCTTGTAATTGAATAAATAGTGAAGTTAATTCTGAAGCATCAGGGATAAATTCTGCAGTCTCAATATGTAACACCACTCTTTCAGCATACTGAGAGTCAGTTACTATGTTGAGAGGTTCTGAAATATCCATTAATACCAACAGAATAGCATACAATTCTGATTTTTGAACTGAATTATACGGACTTTGAATCACTTCACTTAAATTTTCTGATTTGTAACCTGCCTTTCCTTGTTTGTTGGCATCTGTATAAAATGTACAAACTCCAGATATGGGTTTTTGCCGTACAATTCGAGGCAAGATCCAATCAGCTTTCTTTATGAGATCAATTCTATCGCTTTTGGGATATTTGCTGTTAATTTCTCCCAAATATTACTGCAAGCTCTTTGCCAAGGTTCACTTTCTGTCCATAATTTTTCAATGTCCTCCTTAGTTAAAGGTATGATAATTTCTGCTGGGTCTATTCCTGCTAATTGACAAAGTCTCAATTTTCCTTTCCAAATCAAGTCAGAGAGTTTTTTCCACATAAGTTTTTAATTTTTTATTTGGTTTATTTGGTAAAAATATCCATTCCAATATAATATCTTCCCTCTGAATTAATATTCCAGTAGGAGAATGCCTAGAAGGTAAAATAACCAAAATGCAATCTAGCTTTGGATCAATACGATCCACGTTCCCTTCATGTACTTTCTTTTCTACCAAGGCCAATTCTTTCTCAGCTTCAGGTGATAATTCTCTTGGACTATTTAAGTCCTTGTCACCTTCTAAGCTTTTGAACAAATTATTCAGTCCATCATTTTTTTACCCCAACAATAGTTCATAGATGAGAAATATCTCCAAATAATCTTTGAAAGTCATTAAGAGTCTGTAGTCTATCTCTCCTAATTTGCACCTTTTGGGGTCTAATTTTTGGTAGCTCTATTTTATATCCTAAATAATTAATAGAATCTCCTCTTTGTATCTTTTCAGGAGCAATTTGTAGTCCCCAGCAAGGCAAAATTTTCTTTACTTCTTCAAACATTCTTTCTAAAGTATCTGCATTTGAGTCAGCTAGTAAAATATCATCCATATAATGATAAATTATAGATTTAGGAATTTTTTTATGTATCATTTCCAATGGCTGCTGTACAAAATATTGGCACAGAGTTGGGCTATTCAACATTCCCTGTGGGAGGACCCTCCATTGAAATCTTTTAACTGGTTGAGAGTTATTATAAGTAGGCACTGTGAAAGCAAATCTTTCTCTGTCTTTTTCTTTTAAGGGTATTGAAAAGAAACAGTCTTTTAAATCAATAACTATGAGAGGCCCTCCTTTTGGTAACAGAGTAGGCAAAGGCATCCCAGATTGTGGAGAGCCCATTGGCTGAATTACTTTGTTAATTGCTCTAAGGTCTGTTACCATTCTCCATTTACCAGATTTATTTTTAATAACAAATACAGGAGAATTCCAAGGGCTGGTTGATTCTTCAGTATGCTGAGCATTTAACTGTTCTACCAGCTCTTCTAAAGCCTGGAGTTTCTCTGTTGATAAAGGCCATTGCTGGACCCATATAGGCTTGTCTGTTAACCATTTTAAAGGTAGAGCTGTTGGTGTCTTTGGAAGATCATTAATTTTTGTGCCCTGTTCTTGTGCAATCTTGATGGCTCATGCCTGTTCTTTATAATACCTTCTAATATTTCTCTCAGACACATATGTTAGTTTATAGTCTGTTTCTGAGGTTGGAGGAATGTTAATCTGAGTATTTCACTGTTGTAATACATTATGGCCCCCTAATTCAAAGCTATATTAGCCATATATGGCTTTAATTTTCCTCTCTGTCCTTCTGGTCCTATACAATCAAGCCATCTTGTGCTCTGTTTCATTTGAGATAATGTTCCAATCCATAACAGCTGAACATTTACCTCCTGAAGAGGGCAATTTGGATGCCAAAATTCTGGTGCAATTATTGTAACATCTGCACCTGTGTCTACCAAACCTTCCAAGAGAATGCCGTTTATTCTTATTTTTAATTTTGGTCTTTGTTCATTTATAAAAGTTTTCAAAAAATTATCTTTATAGTTTCTCATGAATTTCCTGTTCTCTGTGCTATTGCTGTCCTATCACCCCAAGTAACCTGATTTATTCCAATAGGCATTTGGTTATTTAATTGCTCAGAGAAGTGGTTTTGTCTATGATGGCAGGAAAAATTTGAACTGAATTTGCCATGGAGGCCTGCATGAGGCCCCTCTGGAAGTTTCCCATAGCAGATGCAAAGTATTACCTTGTCTGTCCCTTGTTGATCTACATTTGTTTGTCTAGTATTTACCCTTACCACATCTTCTGTGTAATTCAGAAGGGAGTTGCCATTGTTCCTTGAATAAACATTGTTTCTAGGGGTGCTCTGTTTACACTCTCTTTTCAAATGACCTTGTTTTTCCTCACATTATTTTTCCTCAAAGCTTTTGAAATCACCTCTCCTATCCACTCAATATTAATCGTGTCCCTGATCCAATCCTCCAGGAGTGCTGGTCTGGCCTTTAATGGCCTGATTATTCCTTTTCATGCTACATTCACATTCTTAAAAGTCAAAGATTTGATTATTATCTGTCTAGCTTCTGAATTTGTTATCATTCTATTTACTGATGAAGACAGCCTTTGTAAGAAATCCATGAAGGATTCTTTTGGGCCTTGTATAACTTTCATAAATGATTCAATTTTCTTTCCTGTTTCCTCAATTCTGTCCCATGCATTCATGGCTGCCATGTGGCATAGAGTTAAGATTTGGTTATCATATAAACATTGTCTTTGTATATCAGCATAATTGCCTTCTCCAAGAAACTGATCTTGGGAAATTTCTACACCTCTAGTCCTACATTGTTATTCAATTGTTTTAGCTTCCTCTTATATCAAGTTCTCCATTGTAATTTTGCTCCAGCCTCTAGGACTGTTGTAATTATTTCTTTCCAGTATTTAGGGACAATTTTTTTAAAAATTTTTCTTTATTATGAAATTTTCTACTCATTCTACATACTACTCACAGATCCTCCCTCTTCCCTCCTCCCACCCCCAGCCCTCTCTCACAAGCCACTCCACAGCCACACCTCTCCCCAATTCTATTACAAGTTGACCAGAAGTTAAACATCTGCTTTACAAATGAAGAATGCATGCCATATGATACTATAGCTTCTTTAAATCTCCTTAAATCCAACATTTCCACTGGAGTCCAATTAGCTTGTATATACCCTAGAGCAGGTAGTTCTTTTAAGGTTACCATCTAGATTAAGTTTGGTTACTTGAAAACAGGCTGTCTCTCTGTAACCATATAATTTCACCTTTAAATTCTTCTGTCTGAGTCTGAATTTCTATATGATTAATTTTAACAGGCTTTTCAACATTAATCCTGAATTAGGTTCACCTTTAAATTTTCCTGAATGGGTCTGAATTTCTCTATGATTCATTTTAACAGGTTTGTCTAAAGCTTTTATCTTGGCACATAAATTGACTAACCTTTTTATGTTAAAATAAATATGATCAAGCAAATAATATTCATAATTGATGTTACATACGTCCCATCAACATTAATTATCCTCTCATTTAATAGTTCCATTTTCAGACTGCCTAATTTGTTATCAAACAGACCAAACTCCTCTTGTAAAAATGTTTCCCATTTTTTAATGTGGGAAAATTTCTCTTTTAATTTCACCCTTTAAAATATCTTAATTGACTTCCCAAGTCTGTTGACTGCATAGAACAGTAGAAGTCCAAAGGAATTTCAAACAGCTACCTAGTGTGGTGGCAGTCTGAGAAGGGAATCCAGAGAGAGAGAGAGAGCCCACCTCCCACCAGGAGAAAGAAAGCCAAAGAGGCTCTGGCCACATGCTCCAGGCTGAACTGTGCAACCGGTCTGAGACAGGGGCTCTATAAGCCCACAAGTGGTTTTTTAATGAATTCTTGCCATGTTCATTGGACACCAGTTGTAGATGAATTTCTAAAATGGTCTTACTAAATAAAAAACATGGAGCCAAATAAAGGGGTGAAAGCCTTAGAGAGATCAGAGAAATAGAGAAAGCCACCAGCCAAACTTACCTTACCAACTCTGCAGCTTCCAAAAGCAAGTTACTTCCTGTCTACCCACATTTATATGCCTTTTCTGTTCTGTTATCTCATTGGCTCTCTTAGCTCAGTCACATCACTTCCTCTTTCTACACAGTTCTGTCACTTTCTGTCTGTCTGTACAGACCACCAGACCTCTATGGTTGGTACTGGGATTAAAGTCGTGTGTCACCACACTTGGCTCTGTTCCTTAGTGTGGCCTTGAACACACAGAAATCCTGCCTGCTAAATGATAGGATTAAGAGCATGTGCTACCACTGCCTGACTACTTTGTTTACTTAAAATACTTGCTATTTCCTCTGATCTCCAGGTAAACTTTATTAAAGCACAAATAAAATATCACCAAATGGCAGAATAGACTTCAAACCAAAATTAATCAGAAGAGATATAGCATACTGCATACTAATTACAAATTTCACCAAAAGTATATATTGCAGTCCTAAACATTTGTGCATCAAACACAAGGGTATACAAATTAATAAATTAAATATGACTACTATTATAGCTAAAATCACATGCTAACCCTTACACAGTGATATTGGATGATTCAATACCCCACTCTAGCCAATAGAAACCAAATAGAGAAATTTAGAATTTAAATAGCATAATAAATGAAAAAGATCTCAGTGATATTTACAGAACAATTCACTCAAACACAATTTAAGTTGTAGAACAGAGCTATAGTAATTAAAAATAACATGATATTCACACAAAAGCAGAAATTTTGATCAATGTCTTCTCATTGAAGACCTAAACTTATGACCTATGGATAACTGACATTTTACAAGTAGCTAAAAATACACACTGCAGAAAAGACAGACATTTCAAAAAATGGCATTGGTCAAGCTAAATGGCTGCATGTAGAAGAATGCAAATATATCTATATTTATCCTACTGCAAAATACTAAACTCCAAATGTATGAGGAACCACAACACAAGGCTTGATATCATAAGTCTAATGGGAGAGAAATTGGGAAATTCTCTTGAACCCCTTGGGATATGAAAAAATATTTTGAAGAGGACAATAGTACAGGTGCTATGACCAATAATTAATAAATAGGACCTAATGAAACTAAAACTCCTTTGAACAGCAAAGAACATCATCATTCAAGCAAAATGGCAGTTTACAGGATGGGATAATTATTTACCAATTATACATCCAATAGAGGGTTCATATCTGAAATCCATAATAAACTAAAAAATCTGGACATAAAGAAATCAGCTAACAAATTAAAAAAATTGGTGCAGAACTAAAAGAGAGTTCTCAAAAGATGAAGCAGCACTGAGAAACATTTAAAGAAATGTGCACTGTCCTTAGACATCAGAGAAATGTAAATCAAAACTACTTTGAGACTTCATCTCATACCAGTCAGAATGGTCAATATCAATTAAATAAATAATGGCTCATGCTGGTAGAAGTACAAACTTGAACAGACACTACAGAAGTCCATGTAGCAGTTCTTCAGTAAGCTGGGAATAGATCTCCTTGAAGATTCAGCTACACTACTCTTGGGTATGTATGCAAATATATCTGTCTACATCCTAGTAAAGAGACATTTGTTCATCTATGTTCATTGCTGCCTTTTTGATAATAGTCAGAGAAACTGAAAGAAGCCTAGGGGTCTATAAACTGATGAATGGATAAAGACAATGTGGTATATTTATACAATGGAATACATTTCAGCTGTTAAAAATGAAATTATAAAATTCACAGGTAAATGGATAGATCTGGAAAAACTCAACCTGATTCAGGAAATGCAGACCCCTAAAGACAAATATTGTACTTTTTATCTTATGCTAGATTTTAAGCATTTTAAAGAGGTATTATAATACATATAATTACAGAGGTTCAGTACAGAGTAGGCAACCACAGTGAGAAAAAAGGACATTCCAAGGAAAGAAAAATTCTATATCAAGTTATGTAGTGACAGAGAAGATATTGGAGCTGTGGGATAAAATGGAGAGCGGTCTGGAAGAGAGGAGTAAGAGAAGGAATACAAGAGGTACAACTACAACTAACATTAAGGGCTCTTTGAATGGTCATATGGAAACCTACTACTGTAGAAGCTTCTTAAAATATACACGTGTGAACAGAATCTAAATGGAGTCACCATAATGGGGCAGACAATGCCACAACAAGATGTCTTTTATCACCAACTGAAACATCCTGTGCCAGGAATGGACAGCCCTGGTTGAACCTTGGCCAAAGGGGTCCTATGGAAACCTGCCAATATCTTAGAGTATTGTTAAACCTATTGGTTGCTTTCTACAAATTGATGATAATGTCCTATTGCTGAAGACAACCCTTGTATATATCATTGAACATGGAGAAGAGCTGTTACTTATTCAGAGCCTTAACCCCTATTGAATAGTGTTCATGGTATTGGAAGGTAATCTGCATATTACCAGAGGAGACATAACTTAAAATCCACAATTTAAAATGGTACAACAGTGGCACAAACATTTGGGGGATAACCAACCACTTTCTGATTGAATTTAAGGCCCACTCCATGAAATGGAGTCCTTACCTGACACTGCTTGGGGAGCAAAGAACTTGAGACTGACTAGGTCATGTGATTAGGGAAACTAATACTATTGTTCTTTGAACCTGTCTTTAAACTAGTACTACATTTTTAAAGAAATTGTGATTGCCAGTGTTTGTTGTATATATATATGATAATAATGTTAACTGTTAACTGTTCCCTTGGAATGAAGTATCCCTCTTTATCTCTTATGACTAGTCTTAGTTTGTAGTCTATTTTCAAGATATTCATATTAGTAATTCCTGTTTGCTTCCTAATTCCACTTGTTTGGAGCATATTTATTCATCATTTTACTCTAATGTGATAACTTCCTTTGAAACTAAGATATGTTTCTTGAAGACAACCATAGATAGATTTTGCATTTTGTTCAGTTCAGTTACCCTGTACCCTTTGATTGGAGAATTGAGGTCATTGATATTTAAAGTTAATATTAAAATGTGTGTTAATTTGTGCTGTCAGTGGTATCTTGTGTTTTAAATTTTATGTCTGCTTATTTCTATCTGCTATGCCCATTCTTCTCTTCTGTCCAAAATGCTTCTTCCTGTATTTTCATTGGGTATTGTTTGTTGTATCTAAATTTCTTTAGCTATTTAGTGGAATATCTTTCTTTCTCCTTCAACTATGGTGGACACTTTTGATTAGTATATTAGTCCAGGTTAGCCATCATACCTTTTAGGACTTGGGATGTATGGCTCTATACTATGCTGGTTTTCAAAGTTTCCATTGAGAAATAAACTCTTATTCTGATGGATTTTCCTTTTTATATAATTTATGTTATTTCTCTTGCAAGTTTACACACACTCACTTATTATGTATACTCAGAGTTTAAACTATGATATGAGGTGAGAATTTTCTTTTCTGAGCGTATACATTTTCTGTTCTGTGTTATTCCTGTATATTTTTGTGTTTCTGCTTAGTTTGGTAAAGTTTTCTTCTCTGATCTTGTTGAAGCCCTTCTCTTGGAATTCTTCTCCCACATTTGTGCCTATAATTCATTGGTTATTTCCATTTTGTTTCATATTTTCTGTTTGTTTCTTTCCTATGTTTTTTCAAAATATCTTTTACCTTCTACCCTAAGTGCAGTGACATCTATGTGCTCACATGCATACACCAATAATTCATAAATGTAAAAAAATGTACAACATAGTAAAAAACATTCTATCAGCATCATTAAAGGATTGTTTTGTTATTTCATAGAAATGGCACATTGAGGGATTGGAATTATTAAACTTAGTCATTGAGCATATACCAGTGATTCTCAACCTTTCTCATGCTGTGCCATTTCACATAGTTCCTCACATTGTGGTGACCCCCAACCACAAAATTATTTTAATTGATAGTTCATAACTGCAATTATCTACTGTTACAAATTGTAACATAAATATCTATATTTTCTAAATGTCTTAGGTGACCCATGTGAAATGGATGTTTGATCCCCAAACCATTTCTTAAATCACAGGTTGAGAACCACTGGCAAGCACTGTTACCAGATGGTGGAGGTCAGGTAGGAGAAAAATAGGGTCCAGAGGAAACCTCTCTACCTGTTGTTTGGTTCAGGTTGTCAAGCCATTGCTTAGACGTGCATTTCAATTAATGTTTTGGGTTTTAAAGAATAAATCCCAGTGCCCAAAGTATATTAGAAGTAGCAAAAAAAAAACCCCAGTATAATTTTTCTGCTAATTTTTACAGCTATCTTCTGGGGGTGGCCTTTGTTAATACTTGTACTAGCAGTATCCTGAACTGGAGTTGTGCATTGAAGAGAATGGATGAGGGAAGGGCTCTTTGTTAGTACCCCAGCATCTAGAAGACAGTTTTCAACTGTACCTCAGGTCTATATGTGTGTTTCTGGTAAAGTACTTGTGTTTATTGTGGAAAAGATTCATTCCACATCTGAACTTTATAAATGCCCTAAAGGACATAATATAGTTAAAAGTACAGCTAGTGAATATGTTAGAACTGACAGAGAAGGTTCCTCTTTAATACAATTGTTAAGCCATGTTTGGACAGTGTGAGTTAATTCATTTCTCTAGATTGACCGTGGAAGGGCAGAAGGAGGCTTACAGCTGTGAGAACCACTCTGCTGTGTTGATATTGCTATTCTGAGATCCCCTACCCTAGGTGCACCTTCCAGATACTCCATAAGGATACATTAGGCAAGAAATACATTATTCCTCAAATTTAAGTGTATAGATCTGATGATGAACTGTAGCTAGAGTTTTCTTGCCTGGCCCACAGTCAGGACAAATCTCTCTCACCTGACAGTCCCACAGTCTCTCAGACCCAACCAAGTAAACACAGAGACTTATATTGCTTACAAACTGTATGGCCATGGCAGGCTTCTTGCTAACTGTTCTAATCTCTTATATTAACCCGTTTCCATAAATCTATACCCTGCCACATGGCTCATGGCTTACTGGAATCTTTTCATGCTGCTTGTCAGGGTGGCGGCTGGCAGTGACTCTTTCTGCCTTCCTGTTCTTTTATTTCTCTTCTCTGTTAGTCCCACTTATACTTCCTGCATAGCCACAGGCCAATCAGTATTTTATTTATTGACCAATCAGAGCAACTTGACATACAGACCATCCCATAGCACAGCCAAGTGCAGACCATCTCAGACACCTGCACTCAAACCTGTGGTCCTAATCATCCTCTATGTGGACCTGCTGGGTAAAGCCACGAGGAACCTGAGAACGGGCTCCCACAGGACATACAGAACATCCCACAGCAATGAACTTTGGAATGCTGTGCTCACTGTGGTTTCTTTGTGTTTCCTTGTAAACTGAGCATTGAGTAAATCCAAAATTTTAATTGTAATGTCACCAATACTTCTATCTAGAGACCTGCTGACATTTTTCTCTTCTATAAAATTTTTGCTGTCAAGGAAGAGAGTATTCCATTTTGTCTGACAGAATGAGATGTCATGGTGTATTCTTGGTTGTCAAAATGCTCATGTACTGTGAGGTTTTTAGTTGGTAAATATCCACACTGTACATACTATACAATCCCAATTACCTAAGTGTATGTACAACTGCAGTATCTAGAGGGACAAATTAAACTGAGCTGCTTGTGGCTGGATGACTTTGTTCTTGGCATATTGTGTTTTATTTCTTGTAATACATGTACTAAAAATAAATCAAATTTTAGATATTAGCTCTCTCTGCGATGTGAAGTTGTTAAAAATCTTCCACCATTCTTTAAGATAACATTTTGTCCTATTAATGGTATCCTTTGCATTACAGAAGCTTTTCAGAAGTCCCATTTATTAACTGTCAATCTTGGCGCATGCACTATCAGTATTTTGTTTAGGAAATTGTCTCCTGTGTTGATATGTTCAGGGCTATTCCCTACTTTATCTTCTATCAAGTTCAGTTATGACAGTTTTTATGTTGAGATGTTGGATCCACTTGGACTCAAATTTTGTGCAGGGTGAATATATGGATCACTTTTCATTCTTCTACATGCAAACATCCAGTTTGACCAACATCATTTCTTGAACATGCTTTCCTTTTTCTATTGTGTTTTTCTGGCTTCTTTATCAAAAGTCAGGTGTCCATAGGTATGAGGATTTATGTTTGAGTCTCTGATTCCAAAATATAAGAAGAATGTACCTGGAAGTTTACCTGTGTCCTGCCCAGTCCCACAGCTCCTAAGACCCAAATAAACACACAGAGGCTTATATTAATTAAAACTGTTTGGCCATTAGCTCAGGCTTACTACTGACTAGCTCTTACACTTAAACTCAGCCCATTTCTGTTTAACTATATGTAACCATGTTTTCTATTACTTTATCTGTGTGCCACTACATGCTGCTCCTTGGATTGTGGGCTGGCATCTTCTGACTCAGTCTTCCTCTTCCCACAATTCTCCTTGTCTGCTTATCCTGCCTATACTTCCTGCCTGGCTACTGGCCTATCAGCATTTTATTTATCAACAATCAGAGCAACACATATTCATCTTATACAGAACATTCCACAGCAGAAGAACTCAAGAAACTAGACATCAACAAACCAAACAATCTAAATAAAAATGGGGTACAGGTCTAAACAGAGAATTCTCATTAGAAGAATCTCAAATTGCTGAGAGACACTTAAAGAAATGCTCAACATCCTTAACCATCAGGTAAATGCAAATCAAAGCTACTTTGAGTTTCCATCTTATATCTGTCAGAATTGCTAAGATCAAAACACAAGATACAGCTAGAGAAGATGTGGAGCAAGTGGAATTCTCCTGTATTGCTTATAGGAACAGGAGGGATCAGGTGGGAGAAGGATGGAATTTGAGGAGAGATTACTAGAATAGGTGGGCATTTATGTATAATTTCTTGGATATGGTTGAGATCTAATGAGCTTTTATCCCACGAATTTGACATATCTATTGGTGTCATCCATGTGTAGCTCACATTTGGCAGCCATACTTGTGAGAATTTTTGAGAGTAGCTTCTGAAATTACTAGGAGATTTGATCTTAAAGCAAACTTCTGGATTGTGTCTCCTATAATCTATCTATTGCTTGTTCCACAGTGTTACTGAGCACTAGGTGTAGGAGTGTTTTGCCAGTGAGATTAGGCCCCACAATGTTTCCTTTTGATTGGTTGTAGTTTTCAATAAAGACAATTTCTGTCGTAAACAGAAGTTTCCTTGATGTGGGGTGAGGACTACACTTAGCTTCAGGTATTAGGATAAATATTTAGATTGTAAGATGTTATTCTGGTTTAGAAAATTAGTGGTTATAATTTCTCTTCTAAAACCCATGAATTCACTATAACTGAATAATTTACTGAGGTCCATTACCACATATCAAGTCTCTCTAGTTGAGTAAATTTTCAGTCTAAAGAGTGAGCTGTTGTTATCATAAAGATACGTCTGCCACTACTGTTCCCTCAGGATTATCATGCCATGGTGGTCATTGATGTGATTCACAGGTGTTATAGCTGAATAGGACTGTTGCCCCTCTCCTTTGAAAGCTTTCACGTGCCTTCTGGTAATAAAACTAATCTTTGCTTAGGGGTCAGTGAGGTCATTTCCTGGTCAGGGTCTCTGGGCCTTGTTTCTGAATTTCATTGTGTCTTCAGCAATGCGGGCTTACTGTCCACTTCTAGAGGGTAAACAAGGCTGTTTGCTTTGGAAATCTGTTGGCCATCCCTGACCAATAACTCAAAAGAAGGATTTCTCCTTTCTGGTATTGGGTTATTTGGTAGTAGGTTTTCAACTCTTGAAGGAAGCACTATTATCCAAGATGATAAAATTTTGTCAAAACTATATGTATATATTTTACAAGGAATTACATTTTTTATCCAAATTTTGGGTATTCACACTTTCATTTTCTCCTAATTCTAATAATTGTTAAAAGCCATTTTCACTTTCTTCAACGCACATTTCATAATACAAATTTGTGCTATTTGATTTTGATATTTTTGATATTTATCTGGCTTTATACTTATTATCAGTTTTTTTCAATTATGATATAATAACATTTCAGAAATCATTCATTTTATTAGTTAATATTTGTTTTATGTCATAAAATATGATATATTTTAGAAGAAGTTCCATGGGATGACGTGAAGAATATATATCCAGATATTTGGATTGATCAAGTTCCTCTGATTTATGATGCAACTTAATCTGAAAGCAGATCTTTTCTTTTTGATGTGGACAACCTATCCATTGGTCAAAGTTGGTTATTGAATTCACCTAATATATTTGTACTGTTGCTTATCTGTCTGTTTATGCTGGTTAGCTAATGTTTTATGAAATTGGGGAAAATTAGAAGATCATGTGCTTAAATGATAAAAATATTTGATGTGTTGTTATTTTATTAATATGCAGTGCCCTTTACCTCTTCTGACTTCTTGGTCTAAAGTTCCATTTGTTGGATATGTTCTATTTGTTTCTGTTATATTTTATTGAAATATCTAAGTTCCAGCCATCTTCTTTCATCCTGTACCTGTCCATGCCAGTAAGACACATTTCTTTCCAGCAGTACATAAGTAGATATTATTTTATTTGATTCAGTTAGTCTGATTATTTTGAGTGGAGTTGTAGCTTGAGTTTTCCTGCCTTGCCCACAGTCAGGACAAATCTTTGTCACCAGCCAGTCCCACAGCCGCTCAGACCCAACCAAGTAAACACAGACACTTATATTGCTTACAAACTGTATGGCCGTGGCAGGCTTCTTGCTAACTGTTCTTACAGCTTAAATTAATCCATTTCCATAAGTCTATACCTTGCCACGTGGCTGGTGGCTTACCGGCGTCTTCACATGCTGCTGGTCATGGCTGCAGCTGGCAGTGTCTCTCTGCCTCAGCCTTCCGCTTCCCAGAATTCTCCTCTCCCTTGTCCCACCTACTTCCTGCCTGGCCACTGGCCAATTAGTGTTTTATTTATTGACCAGTCATAGCAATACAGACATACAGACCGTCCCACAGCACTTCCCCTTTTCTTTTTTTAAAAAGGAATGTTTTAACTTTTACACATCTCCAAAGCCAGCTTGGTATATTTGGGAATTTGGGCGTAGCTTCTCTTACTACTTCCTGCTGGAGGGGGGCGCTGTATATTATGGGGACACAAAGAAAATTTTAGGATCATGGAGTAGTCCGTGAGACTGTATCATCTGAGCCAGTTGCCTTGAAAAGATTCTGGATGTTGCATCATCTGGGCCATGGTGTCATCGGAGACCTTTCAGGGGGTCTTGGCTGGTCAAACCTGATGTATCTTAATCTGGAACAAATCCATAGCCTCTGGCTTTCTGTAGAAACAAAAGCAGAGCCTCTTTTCCAAAGCAACATATCCTTACATCCAAATTTTGAAGTCAAGGTACCTTTAAAATATACATTTTGGCATAACTCAACAGCTTTTGCAATCAAATGTTTTTCTTCAGTTACAAATATCAAAGAGAACATAATCCAGATTCTCTGTGTGGTAGCCATCTTTATGTGGCTTATGTTTTATATTACCTTGAGACTATTGCTTTAAACTGCAGCCTTCTTAGCACTGTGGCTGCTGACTCCGCCCACTTCAGTTTCCCAACACGGCGGTGGTACATTTTCCGCCAGCTCTGGGAGCCATCAACTCTCAGAAATAGTGGGTCTATGCTTCTTATCAAAGCAGCGTGTAGCCCAGAAACCTCTTTTTGTTTTGTACTAGCAAAGGCTAAATCCACCATTCAGCTTAATGTGCCACTTGCAGAGGCCTCATTCCCGCCATACTGCAGATCGAGCACACACGCTAGGAACCCGCCAGTAACTCAAACCGGCAGCTGCTGCTCATTTGAGAGAGACAATTAGGAAGCTGTTTTTAGCTCCGTTTTAGAATCTTTTCTCAGGTTTTAGGTGGAAACTCTTGCCAACACGTTGGGCGCCAAGTGTAGCTTGAGTTTTCCTGCCTTGCCCACAGTCAGGACAAATCTTTGTCACCAGCCAGTCTCACAGCCGCTCAGACCCAACCAAGTAAACACAGACACTTATATTGCTTACAAACTGTATGGCCGTGGCAGGCTTCTTGCTAACTGTTCTTATAGCTTAAATTAATCCATTTCCATACATGCCACATGGCTGGTGGCTTACCGGCATCTTTACATGCTGCTGATCATGGCGGCGGCTGGCGGTGTCTCTCTGCCTCAGCCTTCCACTTCCCAGAATTCTCCTCTCTCCTTGTCCCACCTACTTCCTGCCTGGCCACTGGCCAATTAGTGTTTTATTTATTGACCAATCATAGCAATACAGACATACAGACCGTCCCACAGCATGGAGTTAAGGTCATTATTTTGTAGGATCATTATAGACTCTATCTAGATCATTTTGGACTCTATTGTTCATGGATACATGATGCTCTTTCAGTGTGTGTGTGTGTGTGTGTGTGTGTGTGTGTGTGTGTAGAATGTTCATGCGTGTGCTGGTATATGTACTCACAAAAGCTCTGAACATTATAAACTTATGGGTAAATCAACTAAGAGAAAGCAACCTCTGCCCTCGGTGATTCATATAAAGTAATGTCTGTGAACAGATCGACAAGCTAATGCACTTATTCTCTCTCTCCCATAATTTTAATAACTGATTTTAAATGGAAACTCATTTCACTCATTGCCACACAGATCCTGCTTCTCATTCTGTAAATTATGTCCAGGAACTTCTATCTGAGTCCCAGATTTATTTACATACTTGGTTTCTTTTGTGTAGGAGAAGTAGCTTGCTCAGTGAAGAGAAGTTAATGAATACTGAATTTATACAAATTCCAAGGTTTTAGCTACTGCTAAATTAATTATACAGGGCAAGACCCTATTCAGATGCTTCTTATTAGAGACCATAAGACAAGCTAGATACTGAAGTACCTGCCCCCTCATATACAGCCTTTCTCTTTAAATCAAAGACTTAAACTACATTTTCGTAAAGTAGAAAATTATTCATATGCATTGCTTATTAGGAATTTCATCCCATTTTCTTGTTGCTGGATCAGGTTGGGCTTTGGCATTGAGAGCTTTGTCTTTGTAACTTAAGAATATTTTTTAAATGTCTGAACTTGTATTGCTGCCAGCTGAATAGTTTGACATGTAACATTTCTTACATGGTTCTTACTACATCTAAAATCAGCAAGCTAGGAAGAACAGGAGCTGCTCTTAGGTTATCTGCTTGATATTCAGATTGCATAACTCACATACTGAAGTACTGTGCTGAAATGGGCCAAATTTACAAACAAAAATTGATAGGACACTAGAATGAGGGATACAAACAGAAGGTGATAATAAGGAAGGGATATTGGGGGTTAATATGATCAAAGTACATTGTATACATGTAATCATTAAATATTCTGAACAATTAATAAATATCAGTTTTGAAACTATGTTGAGGTTTCATCTTTCCTAGAATTTCTACTATAAAATACACATAAATTTAAAAGTATTAGAAGGACCTGTCTCTTCCTGGAGCTGGAACTAGTCATTTTGGATAAACTGGCTGGCCAGCAAGGCCCTTGTCTCAAAAAAATGAGACAGAAAGAGCAAGACACTCAACATTGACCATTGCAAGCATGTGAATACACACACACACACACACACACACACACACACACACACACAAACTCAAAATAAAACTTAACTACCTTAGGAACCATCTGTAGCATTCCTGGCTATGTATCTGAAGGAGATGAAGTTTAGCATACAAAGAGATAAGTATAAAACTATGTTCATTCTGACACTCTTCAAAATAGCCAAGTTATAAAATCATTCTAGATTACCACTAACATGTTTGTGGAAAGAAAATTATGACATATATTTGTACATTGGAGTCTAATTAGGCATAAAAAAGAATGAAATGCTAGAAAGTAAATGTAGAGATCATGATTTTAAGTATGCTTTAAAATAAGGCAGACAAATGGACAGGCATAGCATCTGTTCTCTCAACAGAAAAGTATAAAATCAGATAATGTCAAAGCAGGGTTATGAGAGAATGGGAATGCTGCTCAGGGAAAGAGGTGAAAGGACAAACAGGAAAAGGTAGGAAGGAAAATGGACATAACAAGTTTGTTATATATGTAATTATAAATTACTAAGTATGTAAATTAGATGTAAGCATAGAAATGTCACAATTAATTTATGTAATTATACATGTTAATTATTTAAAATGAAAAAGTGTCACTAGTTACATATCTGGAGATACATTTATAAGTTAATTTGCCTATTTGATAGCTTTTTGACAGACATAGATATCAGGGACATATTGAGTAAAAGACGGTCTAATTAGTAAAGGTAATAGGAAACTAGGAAATCCACATGTGGAAGAATCAGATTATATTTCCCTACACCATTAAGAACAATATGGAAAGTATAGATTAAAGACAAATGTAAAACTAATAAAAGCACAAATGTGAGAATACTCTATGATGTTGGTTTAGGCAACTATTGAATGGCTGTTGGTGAGGGAGTTGAGTAGGAAGATAAGTGATAGATGTGATCAATTATATATATATATATATATATATATATATATATATATATATATATATATATGTGTGTGTGTGTGTGTGTGTGTGTGTGTGTGTGTGTGTGTGTGTGTGTACCAAAAGTGCAGACAGTAAAAGCACTCACAAACTGCGAATGGATAAAAGTAACATCTTCCTCACCTTCCACTCACAGATGAACAATTTGCAGAGAGAGGAGACAATCTACACCATGTTTCTGAAAGCTATGAGTCTCTGAAGTTACATTTGACCACTTGCAGACAGGTACTTCTCTCACCATGGATGACATATGCATAACTGTATGGATATCAAGTCAGCCAATTAGAAGGTGGTTCGTCCGGCACAGAATGTTCATTTAGGAAAAAATGACAGCAGTAGCTTCCCCACTAGGTACTATGATTTCCCAGTCATGGAGTTTTCCTCCTTCCTTCCTTCCTTCCTTCCTTTCTTCCTTCCTTCCTTCCTCCCTCCCTCCTTCCCTCCCTCCCTCCCTTCATCCTTTCTTCTTTCCTCCATCCTTTTCTCCCTTCCTTCCTTCCTTCCTTCCTTCCTTCCTTCCTTCCTTCCTTCCTTCCTTCTCTCTCTCTCTCTCTCTCTCTCTCTCTCTCTCTCTCTCTCTTTCTTTCTTTCAAGGTTTACCATATCAGGTATGAACATCCAGCCATAAGTGGAACATCCATAATATCTGCCCCACACATACCTTAGAAAACATTCTCAAAGAAGGTGTAAAATAAATGTAAAAGCCAGAGAAAACTAAGAAGGGTGATGTGGAATGCTGGCTTCCAGACATGACATTGATATTGTACTCTTGAACTCATAGCAGATGAGATTAACTGCATAAGATCTCCACAAAGTTGAGCATGTCAAACATGCTCATGGATGCTAGAGAGGTTCAGAGGGCCCTACCCCTCTCTGAAGTTACAGTTAATGGGGGATAAAATATAATTTCAGTAGGATACTCATTTGTAAGTTACATGTTCTTGTAAACAATCTAAAGACACTTATCAGGTTATAAAAAATGACATAAAATAAAGAAGATTGTTGGAAAGAAGAAAGTGGATAGAGAGGATTATGGGGGAAATTTTCTCAAAGAACTGACTCTTTGTGTCATTGATTCTTTGTATTGTTTTCTTTGTTTCTATTTTATTGATTCAGTATGGCAGTTTTTAGGAAAATTGGGAATCAATCTTCCTCAAGACCCAGCTATACCACCCTTGGGCATATACCCAAGGAATATGCTCAATCATACCACAAGGACACATGTTCAACTATGTTCATATCAGCATTATTCATAATAGTCAGAACCTGGAAACAGCCTAGATGCCCCTCAACTAAAGAACAAATTAAGAAAATGTGGTACATATACACAATGGAGTACTACTAAGCAGAGAAAAAAGTGACATGAAGTTTTAAGACAAATGGATGGAACTAGAAAATATCATCCTGAATGAGGTAATCCAGACTTAGAAGAACAAACATGGGATGTACTCACTCATATATGGATACTAGATGTAAAGCAAAGGATAACCAGACTACAACCAGACTCAAGAGAAGCTAGCTAACAAGGAGGACCCAAAGGGGGGACAAATGGATTACCATGGGAAGGGGAAATATATGAGATCTCCACGAATAAACTGGGGATGAGGGGTGGGCAATGGAGGGTAGGGAATGAGGGATGAGAACATAAGGTAATTGGATGGTCGAGCTGGAACAGGAATGGAGTGGGAAAGCAATGAAAGATACCATAACAGAAGGAGACATCACAGCGATAGTGAGAAACTGGGTGCTAGGGAAGTTTCCAGGAATCCCCAACGATGACCCCAGCTTAGACTACTGGCAATAGTGGAAAGGGTACCTGAACTGAACTTTCTTATCCCAGTGATCACATCGGTGAATACCCTAACTGTCATCATAGAGTTTTTCTCCAGTAATTGATGGAAGCAGATACAGAAATCCACAGCCAAACACTAGGCTGAGCTTCAGGAGTCCAATCAAACAGAGAGAAAAGGCTACGAACAAGGGCATCAAGATCATGATGGGAAAACCTGCAGAGACAACCAAACCAAACTAGTGGGAAATCATGAAATTTAGATCAATAGCTATGGAGCTTGCATGGGACTGGGATAGGCTCTCTGCATAGTGAGACAGACGGTTGTGTTACTCGATCTGCTTAAGGGGCCCCCTGGCAGTAGGATCAGAATCCATCCCTGGTACATGAGCAAGCTTTTTGGAGTTCACTACCTATGATGGGACACCTCACACAGCCTTGAGGCAGGGGAGGGACTTGGATCTCCCCATGGGAGGCCTTACCTTCTTGTTGGAGGAAATGGGAAATGGCTTGGGAGGGGGAGGCTGGAGGGGCGGGAGGGAGGAAGAGGGCGATCTTTGATTGGTATGTAAAATGAATAAAAAATTTTCTTAATAAAATGCTTTAAAAAAGAGAGTTATTGGGGGAATATATTAATCAAAATACATTTTGGACATCCATGAAAATTTCATAATGAAACACATTTTATCTATTATTAACATTATAATAAAACCATTAAAATATACTTTGAAATACTATAAGTACCTTTAAAAAAAGAAAATTAAATGAGAGAATATATTTAAAACCATTTATTAGTGGAGAATTCAATATAAAAATATTGAAAAATCACACAACCCAACTGTAAGAAAATAATCTGCTTAAAATCAATAAAGGTTCTGATCAGAAAATTCTCAAAAGAATATAGCTAAATATAAGTTATATAGAACATATTCACTAATTCACTAATCATAAAGGTAATACATATTATAAAACTGTAATAAAATAGTGTATGCTTCAAAAAACTATGAACATAGTAGACAATAAATGTTTATCAAATATAGCAAATATTTGAATGATGTTGGCAACATAAATTAATATAATTATAGAAAACAACATATACAATTTTCTCAAAAAAGAGAATAACCATAAGATTTGGTAGTCTCATTTAAACATACCTATCCAATGGATATTAAATTGGTACATCAAGATTTCTGTATAATATCATTATCTTGACAGAATTATTTTAATTGCTTGTGGATTTATGTGTTTATTATAAGATGCACAGATAAATGTGACACTTGTAAGGCAAAAATATACAGCTACACGAATCAAGTAATAGAGATAAAAATGTTGCATGCATTATCTTAAATGTGGATCTTAAGTAGTAGACTTCATGTGGAGTGAAGTGACTGTCAGAGTATAAGGGAAGGGTTTTAAACAGATGTTAGGAAGGAACAGGTTTCAGTTTTCCAGTAATAACTCCAAAAGATCTCTTCTATAGTACATGAATACTTAGTAATAAACAACTCTTTAAAAAAACTATCATACTATAAAAAAACTTGCAAAAACATATCTGATAAACTCCAAATATCAAGATTATATAATGGGTTAATGACAAGAAAAAGTACAATCTGTATAACTGGTAAAAACTTCTGGCAAAAAGTGAGCTGGGGATTGGATAACAGCTAAAGGAGTAGAGATTCTCTAGTGACACAATCTTCTGTGATAGTGCAAATTTCTAAGGAGCAGACTAACAAACTGTACAAAAAATTTAAAAAAGAATTATAGGAATGAAACTTCTTACAAAACAACTATATGGACATTTCCTGTTCAAACCCCAATCGTCATTGCATAAAGGAGCACAGTAAAAATAAGACTCACTGTCCAGCTTAAATTACAGAAATCTCAGGTTTCTCCATGATTAACCATAAAACTAAGAAATCATGACCACACTAACTATATGTAGTAAGCTAGGTTTCCAGTGCCAGGCATGGTTTCTCTCTTGTTGGGAAGGTCTTAAGTCCAAGGAGTGAACTGTGTTTACTACAAAAATATGTGAACCACCTTTGTACCCTTAAGGTTACCATGATATGCTGGTCATCAATGTGGTTCCTAGGAGTCATAACTGGGTAGAACTATTGCTTGCCTATCTACATTGGGTGCTTGCATAGCACCTTTGAGTGCCATGATATTGGAGGAAAGTCTACAACCACTAATTTACTAAATCAGTATAACCTCTAACAACAATCTATAAACATTTGACCTTATAGTGACAGATAAGTATAGTTGTCATCACTCATCAAGGGAACTTCTCTTTGCAACCAACAGAGACCACTACAGAAAAGCACAATCAATCAAATTGCAGTTGTTGAGTCCAATCCCAATGGATACATCTGCAAAACATATTGTAGAAGAAGGAAAGGAAATTATGAGAGCCAAAGTATCAGGAACTGTGAGATTGTGCCTCCTAGTAATAGCAGAAGCGACACCCATAAAGTCTCACAAACATGACTGCCGAGTATGGGCTGAACTAGGATGGTACCAATAAATATACCAAACTACAAATAGTTTTCTGTAAGTACAGACAACTGAGAAAATCTGGACAGAAAAGAGGTGGTCTTTCCCAGGGAAGAGCACACTAGTGTTAAAATGATTACCCCTGAAGACATACATACAAGCAGCATTAATTAGGCTGAAATGATTATATTTAGGAATACATATGGATATGCATATATGTATATACCTACAATAACAATATTAGTTAAAGAGGCCATGAATTTGAAGGACAAATGGGGGTATATAGATGAGATTTTGGAGGAAGGAAAGGAAGGGGAGAAATTTAATTAAGGTATAATCTCACAAATAAAAAAATAAAAATGAAAAACAATACAACGATGTTTTCAGGATAAAATCATATATACTAAATAATAATAACAGAACTGATAAGATAAAAATGTTGATGTTAGTGTTTCCATATTCCCTTTAGGGAAAACAAGAATACTATCAAGTTAAGGTGAAGGACATTAACCTTACAATAATGGTTTATGATAAACTCATATGAATTGATGAGCCATAATTCACATCAAATTTAAAATATCAAAAAATACTATAAGAACAATTGTAAACATTAAATAACATGCATAGTGAATTAAAATCATTTCTGTAAAAAATACAAAAACACAAAGTTACATATACTTTTAGAATAGTGTAAATTAGGCACATGGGGTATGATAGAAAAAGACCACCCAAGATAGGTGTGTTCATAAAATTTTCCTTAGAGTTCTCAATATGAATTTAGTTCTGATGTCAATAATCCAAGATGGACAAGAGGCAACTCTGATGAAAAGTTCTCCAAGGGCACCTTTCACATCCTTGTTTCTCAGGCTATAGATGAAGGGATTCAGCATGGGGCTGATCACAGTATACATCAATGAGGCAAGCATTCTTCTCTGGGAAGAATGGACAACAGAAGAACTGAAGTAAACTCCAAGTCCTGACCCATAGAACAAGGAGACTACACAGAGGTGAGACCCACAGGTAGAAAATGCTTTGTACTTACTCACAGTAGAGGACATCTTTAATAAGGATGAGACAATCTGTGAGTAAGACATAAGGATTCCAGTCATAGGAATCACACCTAGCAGGGAAGTCACCACATACATAAAAACAGTATTGATGTGAGTGTCAGAGTTGGCTACCTTGAGAACCTGAGCCAGTTCACAGAAGAAATGTGGAATTTCAGTGCCTCTGGAGAAGTTCAGTTCATTCATCAATAGAATATGAATCAGGGATACCCAAAACATAATGATCCAAAAAATCAGAACCAGAAGGGCACACACCCGAGAGTTCATGATAACAGTGTAATTGAGGGGGTGACAGATGGCTACAAATCGATCATAGGCCATTAAAGTGAGTAAAAAATTATCCATTCCAGCAAAAGTATTAAAAAAATATACTTGTGTAAGGCATTCTGTATAGGAGATGTCTTTTCTCTGTGACCATATGTTCATCAGCATCTTTGGAATTGTAGTTGAGATGAAACAGATGTCAATAAAGGACAGATTGGAGAGGAAGAAGTACATGGGGTTGTGGAGGTGGGAGTTGGAACAGACAGCCAGGATGATGAGCAGGTTCCCAAGCACTGTGACCAGATACATGGACAGGAACAGTCCAAAAAGAATGGGCTGCAGTTCAGGATCATCTGAGAAACCCAGGATGAGAAATTCTGATATCAGTGTGTGGTTCTCTGTTTCCATATGACTTTTGTATCTGCTGGAGATGAGATAAGTATAGTTTTAAAGTAATAGCCACTGTCAAGTCAAAAAATAACCTGGGGAACCTTGTCTTTCCTCAGGATAATTACTTAACCTCATTTACTTAACCAAGTGATTTTTTTTGACCATTTGTAAATATTTGTAATTATTCTTATTTTTATTTGGCCATATATCTCTCTCCTTTATCATATATAACTGCTGTTGATAGAATTTTTCTGCATAAACCTACATAGACAATTTATTCTTTAATTAAACCCTCCCCTTCAAAATGAAGTTATCTTATTACTTTCTCTATATAACTGTAGTAATATATTTCTCCTAATAGCTCAATAATGTTCATCGAATGAGATTTTCCCTCTATAATTCTCATGTGTTTGTCACTCTTGAGTTCTTGTTTTCTAACTTCATAATTGTTGCTATTGTTATGTTTGATATTTAAAAGTACCTTGTGAACAGTATATTTCAATTGGTGTCACTGGCCATCTTAACATTATTATTGATAAAATTAATCTACTCCCTTATGATAATCATTTTCAGTACACAAAATTTCAAAAGTAAATTTTGAACGGTGATTTAGATGTTGAAATCTTTTGTCAGGTCTCTTTAATATAATTTTGATTCATCCTTTGACATCTGTGTAAACTTGAGAAAACTATGTGAACTCTCCAATTTATCATGCATATTTATGTTGAGAATACTCTTTTAACTAGAGCAGCAGCAAATGATGATGTATTTATTATATAAATACAAGAGGTATGTTTCCTCTTTGAAAATTATGTACCACTTATCATTAATGAGGTTTTTTGCTTCTCCTTTTGAACAGTTGCTTCCCAGTGAATGTCTCTGGGAAGAGAAAGAAGCTATAGAGATGGGAGTAGGAAACAAGAAAGCACACCATCAGTATAATAAAGCAGAGCGAGTGTGTTTTTATATGTTCTTATATATCCATAGGCAGGAGTAGGAATATGTTATTCTGAAATCAGGAGTGTTAATGGTCAAATATATAACCAATGAATCTGATTACAGATATTGAAAGATAATTTAAGCTAAATTGTCATAGAAAAATAAAAGTCAGATTTATGACTTATATAAATTACTAAATTTTCCATGATAGAAAGTGTTGGCATTATGAATACCCGAGAATGCTATTTAATTTGGGACAAAATACCTGAAAAATGATAAAATAATTCTTCCTGTGAGATGGAGAGAGTGAATAGTAGCATCTTTTCTGAAATGAGAATATTTGAGCAAGGACCAAAAGACAAAACCCAAAGGAGCGAAGTATGCAAAGCTGAGAGAACAGTATGTAGTTTCTCCATGAGATGGTGATCTGGCATACGGCAGGGAAACAATCAGAGGATGGGGGCATCAAGGACAAAGTATGTGGTTTTCATATTGCCTTCTCTCTTTTCTTTATGTCATTCTAGCATTGATTGAGTCACACTCTTTATTATTCTGAGATCCTGATTGTTTTGTCCCACCATTTGTAAATTGGGGGAATTGCATTTTGCTTATTAAATATTAAGACTTGAATAAATATAAACATTGGAAGTAAAATAAATATTGAAGAGAAATCACTTACAAAAGGAGGATCTTCCAATATTTTCTATAGCTAAATGTAAGTATAGTGAATTTAAACAAAAATGCATTAACAATTTTTAAAGAGAGTAACTCATGATGAACAGGAAATCATAGTTCTAGAAATAGAACTTGAATAAATAGTTATGGAATATGAAACTGGGCAAAGGAAGTCTTACAGGATTCTACAAATCTCAGAAAGAAGTGGTGAATGAATAGATATTCTAGATAGTGATATTGGAAAAATAAGCAATATTGCAAAGATGGAGACATGGAAACAGAATAAGATCGACAAAAGAGACTCAGTGAAACGTGAAGTGCCTCTCAAGTACAGGGTCTTTACAGTGATGGACTAACTAGGCACTTTCCAGTTTGCATTCTTCTAAGGATCTAGCCCAGTATACGCATCCTCACTGCTTCCCATGCCTACCCCACAAGCCCTGATGGGGGAACATCAGCTCTTCCAATGGTCGTTACTGAAGCTGTTTCCTCTTAACCATCTACTCACAGAAGGATCAGGTGAGTTTTCACAGCACAGGATCAGAGATAGATAAGGAGAAGGAGCATTATTAAACTTTCATATGTCCCAGGGTTTGAATTCTCAAAACTCCTCATTAGTTAAATTGCTCTATTGTTTTTACAGTCTCTAAACTATTTAGTTCCCTTGGGGTACAAAGGAAAGTTGAAAACTGTTAAGTCAATTTTGTGTTTGTGTAGTTAATAGCAAAAGGAGATTGATTTATTTTCTTCAAGAAAGAACTCTCTATCTAGGTTTAATTAAAAATCATGTTATGTCCCCAAAGAAAATATCAATTCTACAACAAACAATGCAAGACAAACCTGTGACAATTCCTTTAATATTAATCTCAGGATTGAGATATATAATATCTGTGCTATCACAAAGGAAAGTAATACTGTTTTTTATTATAATACTCCAGGACTTATTTTTCAATTTTGTTAACCAAAGTAATTATTTAACTTGACAGATAAAATATTATGTATATAGTCCATAAAATATGATGTCTAAGAGTATTTTACATTAGTCATTAATTACAACTGAGAATTAACTTATACGTGAAACTATGATTTTAATATGAAACTATTCCACATGTATCATGTTTCAGGAATATATCATCACTAATTATATTTGCTCTCCTGTTCAAACTATTATGTATTCTTCAGGCCTAAATGTAATTTTGTCATCTTTGACAAGTTTTTGTCTAATATGACCCTTTAAGTGTCTCGCCACTGATAATCCCCTCATTTACTTCTCTAGTGTAAACTGGATAAGTTCCAAATATCAATAAGATCATACTGAATTTTCCTTACTCTACTTGGTTTATTTCAAAACACACACACACACACACACACACCACACACCACACACACACACTTTTCTGACCTACTAATTTTTCTTCTAATTGTACCTTATAGATCACCAGCTAATACAATAATTTGGTATTTATTTGTTGTTTTCCTTTCTTATTTACAGTTCTAAAAATAGTGGTTAGCCTGAAAATGGTGGCCCACACCTTTAATCCCAGCACTTGGGAGGCAGAGACAGGTGAATCTCTGAGTTCGAGGCTAGCCTGGTCTATAGAGTAAGGTCCAGGACATCCAAGGCTACACAGAGAAGCCCTGTCTCTAAAACCAAACCAACTAAACCAACCAACCAACCAACCAACCAACCAAACCAAGAAAAGTGTTCAAGGAATCCCTTTTATGCATGGATCTCAAATTTTTAAATATTATAATTATTGATGCACTTCAATGTTATATAATGATAATCATCACTTTTATATTTCTATGCTTGCCATTAAGTCAAATTATCAGGAAAAGCTGGATCAACATTAAACATTCTACAAGGCTGATTAACACATAAATGACTGTCTAGAATAGGGCTTTTGTAAGCCCACAGTCAAATTTTCTTGGGCTTTTTTTAGCTTCCTACAGAGCATTTATAGCCCACCTCTCTGTGTGATCTAACCTCCTTATGTTTATCAGATAAATCCTTTTTGAATACACAAATAAGTCCTTAGGTTCCACTAAAATCTATGAGTAATTTTAGGCAATATTAGAGGCCTAAGGCAGAGAGTTCCCATTTTTCTCAACCACCTACATTATGTTTTTACCAGTGTGTTTGAAAGTATCTTGGTTTATGATTTAAGACTGGATTTGCTCTCATACAACAAACACTTTACAAACTGTTACAACATTTAAACAGTATTTGAAGTAATGTAAACCTGCATTGGTAAGCTATGGTTATTTATAGCTGACTCCAGAATAAACTATCTCTTATATCCTTTGAGGTAGAGCGGTATTTTTTGTGTTAGTACACAAATTTTGCTTTGCTCATGTACACACCCTATCCTGTTCTCTCCACTACCTCCACTCTGATCCATCAGCCTGACTTCCATAGTTCTCTCTGCTCTATATCCATATCGTCCTTTTTCCATCTCATATTTATAGAAGTAACACATAATACCTTTCATTCTGTGTTTAATACACTTGGCTTGACACGATGCCCTGAGTTCCATCCACTGTTTTGTCTTCAACTCATGTAATGTTATAATTTTCATGGCACAACAATATTCCACTGATCTGCAGTAAGATTTTTCTGAATGCACAACATCATTAGATATTATAAACTTTACAGCTTTTGCAGTTTCAGTAGGTCATGGTGTGTTTCCATACACACACCAATTTCTTCCAGATTTTCCAATATAATGGATTATAATTTTGAAAATAAATCTTATGTTTCTATGGAATTTAATAGTCTGTTATAATATCCTGCTTTCAACTGAAATTATATTAACATGCTTCTTTTTTTCTCTTCCTTTTGGTTATTTTTGGTAAGATTTCTCAATATGTCTTGAGTTTTGTTTGTGTTTGATTGTTAGTAGTGTCGATATTCAAACCCAGGACTTTCCATACATCACATAAGGATTCCCCAATTCTACACCCCCATTCATGATTTTTTTTAATGAAAACCTATGCCTTCCCCTTGACACTTTGTAGTGTTCTTTTAGATTTAATTTCATCCATTTCAACTCTGACTCTTAATATTTCTTTCCTTATTTTTGGCAGTTTTTCTTCTCACAGCCATAAGACACACCATCTGTTTTCTTATTTGTATATATATTTCAGTATAGACAGTCATAGTTATAAAGCATCCCATTAGAACAAACTGTCTTTTCTGTGTTCCATATATTCTTATTTCTTTAATTAAATCTGTGCTTTGACAGTTTCATACATATACATAATGTGTACTCAACAATTGTCTCCTCTTACTCTCTACTTCCTTCTCAACTTTATTCCCTACAAGTTATTTTCTCATAATTCTGTGTACATGTTTTGTTTTCTTACCCACTGTTATTAGCCAGGACCCTCTGTGTTGCCTAAGCTAGAAGTTATGTGTTGGAGACTAGTAGGCACAACAGTGGGTACATAACTACTTATTTCCTAGAATCTATCAATAACCAGTAGTTCAGTCGTAAGGGAGAGGACTCTAAGAGTCCTTCTCAATTCTGTCATATATTCTTATATGATGTGTTTTGATTTTCAACTTATTCTATGAAAATTTTAATTCTTGTTTCATTTTTAGTAACTCACATTTATTCATGAAATCTATGTTTGTAAAATTTCTGAAGTTTTCTTGCTGATGATTGTAGCTGAAGTTTTTCTTTGTTAAGCCTGCCTGTGGTCAAGACAAATCTTTCCCACAGATGTCCTCCAATTAAACACACAGAGGCTTATAATAATTAAAACTATATGGCCTGGTGGCTCAGGCTTCTTGCTAGGTAGATTTTACATCTTAAATTAACCCATTTCTATAAATCTATATCTTGCCATGTGGCTTGTGGCTTACCTGCATCTTTACATCTTGCTTCCTCTGTGTCTGGCTCAGGACTTCTGACTCAGCCTTCCTGTTCCCAGAATTCTCCTCTCTCTTTATACTGCCTATACTTCCAGCCTGGCTACTGGCCAATCAGCACTTTATTTATTAACCAATCAGAGTAACACATTCACAGCATACAGAGTGACATGATTTCTAGTCTCATACCACTACAATCAAAGATGTAAGAAATTATCTCAATTTTTTTATTTAACAGTTGTGCTATTGAATAAATTGTGATGTTTTTTGAGAAAGTTCCATGAGTCTCTGAAGAAAATACATATTCAAAAGTTGTAAAATGGAATGTTCTATAAAATCCTATTTAATTGATAGTCAATCATTCAATTTATATAGTTGAATGTGATATTAAGACAATTTGCATTCATCTATTCTCAATAACTGTTTTAAAGCAAGGGCATTTGTAAGAAAATGAATATACCTGGAAATAATAATATTAAGAAAATTATCCAGTCTTAGAAATACTGATATCATATGTTTGTTTGTACTTGTGGTTACTGTAATTTATATACCCACATAAAATTCCATATATATGAACATATAATTGAAATTGTCTAGGGACAAAAGGAAGGAAAAGAAAACTGTGTTTGCCTACATAATATATATATATATATATACTTTTTATTTTAAAAAATCAAACCAGTGAACATTCCAGCATGGAGCTTGAAAGGGCTCTCAAGTTCCCACACTCTAGCCAAGAACTGTTGATTGCCAATGGCTGCTGGGAGGGAACAGATTGATTCTGTTTTCTTTAAGAGCACGGCCCCTGATACGTCAACCACACTCCACTGGAGGTCTCACACCTGTGAGTATATGGGCAGTACAAATTGGACTCAGAAGAAAATGGAATTAAAAAAAGAGGACAAAAAGTTTGCAGTGGCATGCAGGGGAAGATCTTGGAGGAACTCAGGGAGAAGTGGGGTGATTATCATCAAAATATACTGTATGCGTGTATGAAATTAATAAATATATTACATTTTAAAACTGTCTTTTTATTTATTCTTTGTGTCTTTTACGTCATGCCTCCCCACCTGATCCAACCCATCTCCCTCTATCCCCAAAATAAAACAAAATAAAATTTAGAGCAAAATTGAAAAAGCATGAAGGGGAGAATCTTGTCATCGAGGCCACAGTGCAACACAGTGAGTCACACAGTAAACCACATATATTTTTACCTGCAGATGTTCATCACAAAGTAGCATTGGTCTGGTTCAAGGCCCCTGGTGCCTGTTACACCATTGACCCTGGATGCCCAGTGGAACTCTTCCTGGACATCCCCTTGCTACCCTGTGTCAGGGAGATCCTCTAGCCCTGGGTCCATAGGACATGACACCTCCCCTGCCCCCATGCTCCAACAGATCACAGAGGGGGAAATGTGTGTGTGTGTGTGTGTGTGTGTGTGTGTGTGTGTGTGTGTGTGTGTGTGAACACATAACTTGGTTCTGGGCCTGGAGAGTTGCAGGGTTGGTCAGCCTGTCAGCTCTCTCCTGTCTTCATCATCAGGGTGCGCTCTCCAGAGTTGCCTTGGTTAGTTCACCCCTTGCAACAATGAGCAAGTTCTCTGGATTTTACATCCTCAGGTCATTTCTCCCACACCTATATCTTCAGGGCACCTCTACTATTGTTGGTTGGGTCCTAACTCCTTCATGGGAGGGGCTGAAAAGGCGTGGCATCAATGGCACAGACATCAGGAGTCAGATAAGAGGCAAACAGCACATAGGTTTAGTCAGGAGTGGGGAGAGCCTTATAAACCTGCTCCTAGCACCCAGGTTGCAGCCAACCCTGTAACATTGCTTGTAATATATTATTCTAAAATCTTATCCTTTGAATTTTCTTTGAGGAAATGGCTGCTATTCTGATTTGATTGCCTTTATAAGTGCTTCTTTTAAAAACATTTTCTATGCAATCAATATATTTTAAACATATTACCTCCCTTCCCTCAAGTTCTTCCTGTGCTTGGCTATGTATGTGCAGTCTGATATTTGGGAACTATTGTATTATTTTACTCAGCAGATTTTCTATGATCTTTAGTCTATGCCTCGGTACTTTGTCTATATTAAAAAGTCATAAATTTTGTCTTTAAATGATGTTCCTTGGCTATTGCTTGCCTTGTTAGTAACTTCTATAGTTTTAATCTATTATTCTCAGAGTGTAACTATGCACCACTCATATCTTCAGGATCTAAAACAATCTCAACTTGATATACTCTGCTGATGAGAATTTCCTGAGGTTTCTTATTTTACTGAGAGAGCTTTTCATTTTAGTATTTCTGTTTTGTTTTCTTTCCCAAAATCTTTCTTTATTGAACTTATCATACATCTACATTGTGGTCTTCCTTAATGTATTCAGTTTTATTATTTTTATCATTTGGTGGAATTCACTGATGTTAAAAATAATTATTTCATTTTTTGGTATGACAATACATATATTCCTTAAGAGTCTGTTCTTAAAGAATTATACATTCTTTATTACTTTTATTGCCTTGTTTTTAGTAATTCTTAAATTATTTTCTTAATATTTTAAAAATTTTTATCACACTCCTATGTGTACATGTGTGCACATGGTGGGCATATGTATGTGCACACGCACTGTATGTGTGAAGGTGCCTGTGTGGGCAAGAATAGGGTTTTAGAATCTCGGATGTATAGATTGAATATACATACACAAGAGTGATATAGCTGGATCTTGAGGTAGATAGAATCCTGGCTTCATGAAGAACCTCTACACTGATTTCCATTGTGGCTATATCAGTTAATTATTAAGAATTCATCCATGTCAATGGATGTTATTTGTTTTATTTGTCGTGGCCATTCTCACTAGAGTAAAATAAAATTTCAAAGTAGTTTTAATATACATTTTCTGGATAGATAAGGATGTGGAATACTTCCTTAAATATTTCTCAGTCATTTGTATTTCATCATATGAGAATTCTCTGCTTAGTTCTCTACTTCATTTTTGCTTGTTTTTTTCCCCTTGGTGTTTTTGTATTTAATACGTTTCACATATTATCAGATGTATAATTTTTAAGGTATTTAAAATTCAGTAAGATGAATTCAGTAAGATGACACTAAGCCAGAAAAAAACATTGTCTTTTGATGTATGTACAAAAAGCTTCTCAGCAAAATGAGGTCCATTTACTAATTGTTACTCTTAATGTTTGGGCTATCAGTGTCATTTTCAGAAAAAAATTCCTATATAAATACATTCAAACACATTCTCCACTTTCTCTTCTGTCAGATTCAGGGTATCTCGTCTCATGTCCAAGGCTTTGCTCATTATGCAGTACAATTATGTGCAGGGTGATTAATAGGAATCTATTTGCATTCCTCTGTGTGAAGCCATCCTCTTTGATCAGTCTCATTCGTTTAAGATGTTGCCTTTCTTCAGTGTTTGTTTTTGGATTCTTTGTCAATAATGAGCTGACTGTAGCAATATTTCTCCCTCCCGTCAATAATGACTCTCTCCATCAATGTCAGATCAAGTCAAATTGAAAAAGAATAACAATAGTTTTTTTTGAGAACAACTCCTAGGTGCGATTTGGGTTACAGAGATCAGGGCCAGAAAAGTCCCCTTCCAATGAAAGTAGGGAGATTTTATAGGTGGTAGGCAAGAGTTGATGATGTGTCTACCACAACCTTGGTTTGTGCCTAAGTATGGTAAAAAACTGAATGCTTAGGTGGGGACTTGGGTGATTGGCAACTTCAGGTAAGGAATCTGCAATGACCAGATTGTGGAACTGGACTTTTTGGTGCCTTTCCTTTCTTTGGAGACTCTCTGAGTTGATTGAGTTTGGAGAAAGAGACAGGAATGGGGCACTCAGGGCCATGCAGAGGTGAGCCGGAGGTTCCAACTGAACACATAGGTATGTGTAGTTAAGGATGGGATCAATGTGTATCTTTTCATGTCAACACCAAAGTTATATCAAGATGAGAGCAAGTTAATTACTGTCATAAACCCCAGTGAAATAGAAATCTGTCAACCAAAGGAGCCAAGAGTCAAGCCGGGTGGTAGTGGTTCATGCCTTTAATCCCAGCACTTGGGAAGCAGAGGCAGACAGATATCTGTTGAGTTCAAGACCAGCCTGGTTCCCAATGTGAGTTCCAGGAAAGGCGCAAAGCTACACAGAGAAATCCTCTCTCGGAAAAAAAAAATCCAAGGATCAGATAGCTTTGTTGAAGAAATCTACCAAACCTTTAAAAAAGAACTAATGTAAATACTTCTGTAATTATACAAATCAGATACTAAAGGGACATTTACTAATTCTTTTTACAAAACCACCATTATCCCGGTACCAAAATGACACAAGGATCCCACCAAAAATTATAAATCAATATCCTTATGAATGTAGATATAAAAGTTCTCAAAAAATACTTGCAAACAAAGTCTAAGATCACCAAAAATATGATACATCATGACCCTGTTGGCTTCATCTCAGAGATTTAGGAATAGTTAAGCCTATGTAAATTAAAAAATGTAATCTGCCACATAAATAGAATGAAAGAAAAAACACACAATCATCTCATAATATAGAGAAAAAGCCTTTGGAAAATAATTCAACATCCCTTTATGATTAATGGCCTGTGGAGACCAGAGATACAAGAGGCATTCCTCACCATAATAAGGGCAAATCAAAGCAATTCCACATCCAAGTCTTTAAAGAAGAAATCGAAGGATATCAGAAGATGGAAAGATCTATTATGTGCATGGATCAGCAGGATTAACATAGTAAAATGGCCATTTTACAAAAGCAGTTGACAGCTTCAATGCAATCCCTATCAAAATTCCAACACAATTATTTATAGACCTTGAAATAACAACACTCAACTTCACATGGAAAAACAAAAAATGCAGGATACCCAACACAATCCTGAACTATAAAAGGCCTGTAGAAGGACTCACCCACCATTCCTGATTTCAAATTGTACTACAGACCTAGAGTAAGAAAAACCATGTGGTTTTGGCATAAAAATAAACATGCTGATCAATGGAACCAAATTGAAGACCTAGACACAAATCAACACACTTATGGACACCTGATTTTTTTAATAAAGAAGGTGGAAATACACTCTAAGAGAAAACAAACAAATAACAAACAATCAATCAAACAAACAAACAGAACCCCCCCAAAATGTGCTGGCCAACTGGATGTCTGTGTATAGAAGAATGCATATAGTGGATTAAAGATTTCAACACAAAACCAGAAATACTGAACCTGACAGAAGAGAAGGTAAGGAATAACTTCAAAAGAGTTGGTAGAGGAGACAGTTTTCTGAACAGAACATCATTATTATCAACAATTAATAAATGGGACTTCATGAAACTGAAAAGCTTCTGTAAGGCAAAGGACACTGACAATCATACAAATAGGCAACTTACAGAATGGGAAAAAATTTATAAACTCCACACCCAATAGAGGATATCCAAAATATGTAAAGAATTCAAGAAACCAGATATAAAAAAACTCAAATAATCCAATTAAAATTGAGGTTCAGATTTAAACAGAGAATTCTCAAAGAGGAATCTCAAGTGGTTGAGAAACATGTAAATAAGTATTCAACAACCTCAGCCATCAGGGAAATGGAAATGAAATCTACTTTGAGATTCCAGCTGACATCTGTCATAATGGCTCAGATCAATAACATAAATGACAGCTCATGCTAGAAAAGATGTGGAGCAAGGGGAACACTCCTCTATTGTGAGTGGGTATGCAAACTTACGGTCACTATGGAAATCAATAGTGCAGTTCCTCAGACAACTGGAAATCAATCTACCTCCAGACCTAGTTGAGCATATACCCAAAGGACACTCTGTTCTACCACAAGGACAGTTGCTCAACTATTTTCAGTGCATCATTTTTAATAATAGTTGGGTACTGGAAACAACATATATGTGTTTCAACCAAAGAATGGATAGAGAATAATAAGTTACATCTACAAAATGGAATATTACTACTAAAAAATGATGTCATGAAAATTGTGGGCAAATGAATGCAACTAAGAAAAAAATCATCCTGAGTGAGGTAACCCAGACCCAGAAAGACAAATATGGTATATATTCACTTGTACATAAATATTAGCTATTAAGTAAATGGTAGCAAAGCTAAATTCACAGGCACAGAGAGGATAGGTAAAGAGGGGTACTCATGGATTTCCCTGGGAAGGGGAAATAAAATAGATTTTGCAAGTGGACTGGAGCAGGAAGGGATGGAAGCAGGAGGGATCATTTGTGGGTTAGAGATGGATGGAGAGGGTACATGAAGAGATGGCTGGAATTGGTGGTTATTTGGGAGGTGGCATGAAAACCAAGTTCTGTGGAAACTTCCTGGAATCTATGAGGGTGACTATAGTGAGGACTCCTAGTAATGGAGGATATGCAGTCTGAACTGGCCATCTTTTTCAGCCAGGTAAAACTTCCAGTGGTGGACAGGATTGCATTAAGTAGATTTGTTGCCTAAGGGGATCCCATGGAGATCCCCCAAAAGCCCAGGCTGATGCTAGGACAGAAGGTCACGCTCAGAAAACTGACAGCAGGGCATCATTGCCAAGGACAACATCCATACAGGCAATTGAAGATAAGGAAGTAGAGCTGGTACCTGCACTGGAGACTTCCCTCCTGTATTCTAGTCTCTTTGGTGTTGGAAGCTACTCTGTATTCTACTGAAAGAAAAACCTAGACACATCTCGGGCCTAAAACCTTTGACACACAAACTGCCCTAAATTCAAGATATGCTAGTTCAATGCTGATGCAGAATTTGTGGTTGGCCAAGGAATGTCTGGTTTAGCTTGAGGTCCAGGCCAGAAGAAGGAGCCCATGCCAGACTAGACCTTGCCTGGATGGTCAAATCAGAAATTGGATAGATCAGAGAGATAGTGTAGAACCAAACACAACTGGCCAAAAGGAAAAAAAGAAAGAAAAAAATTAATGAAAAGATTCCTAATAATAGTGTTCTATACTCATAGATTGGTGTCTTGGCCAGTTATCATCAGAGAGGCTTCCCCTAGCAGCAGATGTGAACAGGTACAGAGACCTGCAGTCAGACATTCAGAGATTCCTAATTGGAGGCCTCCATTGAGTTCTTCCTCTCGGAGTTCGGTGAACCACACAAAAGGGAAGGAATGATTGTAGGAGTTGGAGGGGATGGAGGACACAGGAGAATATGGTTCACCTAATCAACTCAGCAGGGCTCTTATGGGCTCACAGAGTCTGAAGTGTCAAGCAAAGGGCCTGCATGGGACTGCACCAGGTCATCTACCTTTATTTTATGGCTTTTAGCTTAGTGTTTTAGTGGGACTCTTAACAATGGGAGTGAGTGTATCTCTGATTCTTTAGCCTGCTCTTTGGATCCTTTTCCTCCTACAAGGTTCACTCATCTCACCTCGATATGAAGGCTTTTGTTTTGTCCTATTGTATCTTGTTTTGTCATGTATGGTAGTTGTCTCTTGGAGGCCTGCTCCTTTCTGAAGGGAAATGGAGGGGGAGTGGATCTGGGTGAGAGCTGAGGTGGGGGGATCAGGGAAAAGTGGAAACTGGCCAGGATATATGGTAACAGAGAAGAATTTATTTTCAATAACAAATCAATAAATATAGGTTTGGAGCTAAGTGACTCTCTCAGTCCCCATGGGGCTCTCTGTGACTCAAGAAAGACTTTCATAATTATGTGTTTTGTTTTGGGTAAAAAGGCTTTACCTCAAGAATATGTTTCAGCTGCAAAGACCCATTTCACTTTATCCGCAGAACCCCTGGATAATGACAATGTTATAAATTAAATTTGAAATGTCCCCACAGACTCATGTGTTTGAACACTTGTCCCCAAATGGGGACAAGTTAATAGTATGTTGGGAGGTTATAGAACCTTTATGCTTTTTGGCGTGGGTGGTAAGAGCCATTGGACTTGGCCCTTTGAGGGTTATTTCCTTGCCCTGATTCCACTCCCATTCTCTGTTTCTTTTCTATAAGATTTAGATTTATTTTGAACTGTATTTATATGTGTGGGTAAATGGGGTATGAGTATGTACACTTGAGGGCAGGTAGCATAGAGGACAGAAAAAGACATCTGATTTCCTGGAGGTGGAGTTACAAGTGAATATGAGCTGCCTATTGCTGTGGGATGGTCTGTTTGTCAAATTACTCTGATTGGTCAATAAATAAAACACTGATTGGCCAGTGGCTAGGCAGGAAGTATAGGCGGACTAACAGAGAGTAGAAAAGAAAGAACAGAAAGGAGTGAAGGAGTCACTGCCAGCCTCCACCATGACAAGCAGCATGTGAAGATGCCGGTAAGCCACGAGCCACGTGGCAAGGTACAGATTTATGGGAATGGATTAATTTATGCTATAAGAACAGTTAGCAAGAAGCCTGCCACAGCCATACAGTTTGTAAGCAATATAAGTCTCTGTGTTTACTTGGTCTGAGTGGCTGTGGTACTGGCAGGTGACAGAGATTTGTTCTGACTGTGGGCAAGGCAGGAAAACTCTAGCTACAGCCTGTCGTGGGTGCTGGGAACTGAACTCATGTTTTTATAAGAGCATTGTGCGTTTTTAACATCTTTGTATTCTTTCCAGCCCCTCATCCTCTAGTTCTTATTCTACCAGTAAGTAAACAACTGACATCTAACACTCCCACCACCATATATTTTTACAATGATAATATCTTAATAATCACTTCTATTACTGTGATAAAACATCATGACCAAAAGCAACTTGTGAAAGAAGAGGTTTATTTTACTTACACTTCTGTATCACAGTTCATTATTAAATAAAGCATGTCAGAAACTCAAATTGGAACCTGGAGGCAGGAGTGGATGCAGAGGTCAGAGAGGAGTGTTGCTTACTGGCTTGCTCCTCATGGCTTGCTCAGCCTGCTTTGTAATAGCACTCAATACCATCAGCCCAGATGTACCATGTCATAAAAAAAAGTACTGGATCCTCCCAAATAATCATTAATTAAGAACATGTCACATAGGTTTGCCTAGATCCCAATCTTAGGGGGGCATTTTTTTTTCAATTAAATCTCTCTCCTCTCAGATGACTACAGCTTGTGTCAAGATCACATAAAAACTTCCCAGCACAGATGGTCTGACATATCCTGTCCCAAATAAAAGCTAATCCTTCATCCTTGGAAATGCTTCTATCAGGACTTTGGCAGCAGAAACCAACATATTAACAAGAAGACTAAAATAGATATATATCTGTCTCAAGTAATTCCTTGTAAGTATTGGCTATGAAAATAACAAGATGCAAAGCAAGAGCAGAAATGTCAGTATCTATATGCTTAGAATGCTCCATTTGAACAACTATAATTCTTTGACATAAATTCCAGCGTTAAAATTTATATGGAATTGGACATGATGAACCACTGGTTTCTAACAGCCTCCTGACCTATTTTCAGCTGTCTCTGTTACCAAATTAGCTGAAATACAGAGAAAGAATATTGAAATTAATAAAAGTAGAGATAAAAATGGAGACATTACAACAGACACTGGGGGAATCCAAAGAATCATAAGGAGATACTTTAAAAACTCTGTATTCCATCAAATGGGAACATCTAAAATAAATGAATTAATTTCTTCATATATGTGATATATTGACATTAAATGCAGATAAAATAAGCAAGTTAAACATATCTGTAACTCTAGTGAAAAGAAGCAGTAATTAAATATCTTCCAAACAAAAAGTCTTAGGACCAAATGAATTCAGTACAGAATTCTATCAGCTCTTCAAAAAAGAATTAACACCAATACTTCTCAAATTACTTCACAAAATAGAAACTGGAGGAATGTTTCCTAATTTGTTTTATAAGGCCACTATTACCTTGATGCCAAAGCTATACAAATACCCCAACAAATGAAATATATCAACCAGTATCTCTTATGAACATGGATACAAATATTCTCTATAAAATACTTCCAAACCAAATCCAAGAACATATCAAAAAGACCAGACACTATCTTCAAATAGGCTTCATCCTGGAGATACAGGAATGACTTAACAAACATAAATCAAACTCACTACATAAAGAGACTGAATGACACACCCTATGATCTTCTCATTAAATGCAAAACTTTGACAAAATCCAACATCCCTTCATTTTAAAAGTTCTGGGGAATCTAAGGATACAAGGGCCATTCTTCAGCATAATAAAGGCAATTATGGCAAATCCACAACCAACAACAACCTAAAAGTACGGAGACTCAAAATATTCCATTACATCAAGAAAAAGAGAAGGATGTTGTCTCTCTCCATACCTATTCAATATAGTACTTGAAATCTTAGCCAGAGAAGTAGGACAACTGAAAGAGATCAATGGGCTGCAAACAGGAAATAAAGAAGTCAAAATATTTTTATTTGCAGATGACATGATTATGTGCATCAGTGATCTAAAACCTCTACCAGGAAACTTCTCTATCTGTTAAACACTTTCAGAAAAGTAGCAGGATAAAAAAATTAACACAAAAATCACTAGATTTACTTTATAAAAATTACAAATAAACTGTGATGTTTGAATAAGAATGGACCATACAGGCTCATATATTTGAAACCTTAGTCAGCAGGGAGTAGAATAACTGCCTGAGAAAGATTTGAAAGATTAAGAGGTGTGGTCTTAATGGATGAAGTTTTGTCACTGGGGGTGGACTTTAAGGATTCAAAGCTCACACTAGGATTAGTCTCTTTTCCTTCCCTTCCTCTCTCTCTGCCTGTTGCTTGCAAGACAATGATGTAAAGCTCTCAGCTATTGCTCCATTGTATGTGTGCTTCCTGTTATCATGACCATCAACTAATCCTCCAAAACTATAAGTAAGCCTTCAATTAAATGCTTTCATCATTAACATTTTCCTTGGTCATGGTGTCTCTTCACAGCAATCAAAATATAACTAAGGCATGGATTCAGAAAGAAATAAAGGGAATAGTGCTGTGGGACGGTCTATATGTCAAATTGCTCTGATTGGTCAATAAATAAAACACTGGTTGGCCAGTGGCCAGGCAGGAAGTAGGTGGGACAAGGAGAGAGGAGAATGCTGGGAAGCAGAAGGCTGAAGCAGAGAGATACTGCAGCCACCGCCATGACCAGCAGCACAGAGATCCGCCTGGCTCTGCCTTCTGAGTGCTGCGATTAAAGGCATGTGCAAACATCGCCTGGCATATTTCTTGTATTTTGTTTGTTTGTTCTTGTTTTTAAGAAAGATTTTGAGAAAAAGAGCATAAAATCACATGGATAGGGAAATGGGAAGGATCTTGTACGAATTGAGGGATATAATCATAAATATATTGTATGATAAAAGTTTTCAATAAAAGAAAAGGATGCTATCATTGTCAATGATTTTCTGAATAAGAATCCAGTCAGTCAGAAAATCATGAAAATTGTCAAATGAGACCTAATAAAATGAAAATGCTTATGCACATCAAAAGAAACATTTGAGGAAAGTTAAACCCTACAAGAATTAGATAACATCTTTGTTTACTATACATTTGATAGCAGATTAATGTCTATTACATACAAAGAACAACAAAAAACAACCCAGTTGATAAATGTGCCAATGTAATGAACAGTTTTCTTTTTTTTGTAGTATTTTTTATTTTATAATTTAATTTAATTTTACATATCAGCCACAGATTCTCTTGTTCTCCCTCCTCCGCTCACCCCACCCCACACCTCTCACCCGTCACCCCCCCATTCCCATCTCCTCCAGGGCAATGACTCCCCTGGGGATTGAGTTCAACCCAGTAGATTCAGTCCAAACAGGTCCAGTCCCCTCCTCCCAGGCTGAGCAAAGTGTTCCTGCATAAGCCCCAGGTTCCAAACAGCCAGCTCATGCACTGAGGACAGGTCCTGGTCCAACTGCCTGGATGCCTCCCAAACAGATCAAGCTAATCAACTGTTTCATTTATCCAGAGGGCCTGATCCAGTTGGGGGCTCCTCAGCTATTGGTTCATAGTTCATGTGTTTCCATTCATTTGGCTATTTGTCCCTGTGCTTTTTCCAATCTTGGTCTCAACAATTCTCGCTCATACAAACCCTCCTCTTTCTCGCTGATTGGATTCCTGGAGCTCCACCTGGGGCCTGGCCGTGGATCTCTGCATCCGGTTCCCTTAGTCATTGGATGAGATTTCCAGCATGACAATTAGGGTGTTTGGCCATCCTATCACCAGAGTAGGTCAGTTTGGGCTTACTCTCATCCATTGCCAGTAGCCTTTTGTGGAGGTATCTTTGTGGATTTCTGTGGACCTCTCTAGCACTTTGCTTCTTTCTGTTCTCATGTGGTCTTCATTTATCATGGTCTCTTATTTCTTGTTCTCCCTCTCTGTTCTTGATCCAGCTGGAATCTCCCATCCCCCTAAGCTCTCTTTCCCTTAAACCTTGCCCTTCATTACCCCCACTCACTTCCAGGTTGTTCATGTAGATCTCATCCATTTCTCTGTCATTGAGCGATCCCTGTGTCTTTCTTAGGGTCCAAACAGACAGTTTTCAAGAGAAGAAATACAAATGGACATGGATGATCTCCGTGAAAAAAATGATAAATCTCATTAACTGTCACATAAATGCCAACTGAAGCTACATTTAAATTCCACTTCTCCTAGGCAAAATAGTAGTCATTAAGAAACAAATAATGAACAACTTTGGCCTTTTTCAAACATGGACTGGTCTTGGGTTTCTTTCTGTGAGTTATCAGCCATTTTTATCCCATAGGCCTTTAAGGATATAATAATAATTATTATTATATATTATTATTGTTATTGCAAATTATTGTGGTTATCATCTAAAACTTGGTGGTAGGACCCCATTTCTGAAGATGCCACATACTAGACTCATAGAACATGGAAATATCAGCTGGTATTGATCTGAAATATTCATCCCTAGACTAGCTTTCATAGTGCTGGAATATGATATCCACATTACTTGGAGGTGGGAGTAATAATCAGCCTCATCCAGCTGAGAACACTGCGAGCTACAACACAAGTAGCCTGACAATATTGCTCATTAGTGCAAAAGCATGGATAGTATGAGAGTACCCAACCAGATTTTTATGAGACCTAATGCCTACTTTGTGAGTTTAAATCAATTCCTGGCACTGTTAATAAGTCCAAGAACCTGAGGATAGGTCATATGTCCAAGGGGAAAACTTAATTGATGCTGATAAGTGAGCATAGTATACTAAAACAATCATACTGACATCTTGCTATACTCACAGACAAATGCATCTCTCACCCCTCATCTGAGATGCTTCTTCTTGCAGTCGATGACTATTAACATATATAATCTGAATGGTCAATACTGCAGAGAATAAGTGACCATAGATTGGTCAGCCATATTTGGAATGTATATATCACACCTATTCCCCAAGTTTCAGGGAACTTCAAGTTGTAAGATCAAAGGATAGGGAATGATTTCAAGAAAAACAGTTTTCCAGACAAAACAAAAGGGCAATTACACATAGGAATTCACAATGATTTTTGACAGCATGCAAGAGACTTATAAAAGCTCAAGCAAGGCCAAGTCCAGCATGGCGTGGCCATGGGTAAGAATGAAATCTCATTACTGACAGCTGTTGGCATTTTCTAACTGCAGGAGAGGGAAAGTCAAGGATCAAGTTGCATTGTTTTACATGTAGCCATCCACTTTTACTAGTACCAGTTTGCTGTGGGATATGTGTACACTGTGTGAAGATACATTGCTGCGATTAGTTTAATAAAGAGCTGAATGGCCAATAGCTAGGCAGGAGGTGTAGGCACAACATCTGGGGACAGAAAGGACTCTGGGAAGAAGAGAAGCAGACTCACTAACCAGATGCAGAGGAAGCAGCATAGGCAGTACAGAGAGATGAGATAACGATCCAAGTGACAGAACATAGATAAAAAAAATATGGGTTAATTTAAGTTATAAGAGCTAGTGGGACAAGTCTAAGCTAAGGCTGAGTGTTGTGGGGATTCATTCTAGTCATTGGCTAAATGGAATGAATCCCCACAGCAGCTGAACTTTCATAATTAATAAGTCTCTGTGTCATTATTTGTGAGTTGGTAGCCTAAAGGAAAGTCTGATTATACCAGTTGTTGAAAATGCTGTCTCTTCTCCAATGTCTATTGTTGGATTCTGTCAAAAATCAGGTGGATGTGTATGGATTTCTATGTGTGTCCTCAATTTTATCATATTCAAGCATGAGTTGATTTTTTTCATGAGTATCAGGCTGTTTTTATTACTTAAGCCCTATAATTTCACTTGAAATATGGGATGGTGATAATTTTGGTAGCTTTTGTTTTTGTTGTTGTTTCTTGGGATTGTTTGGTTACCATGGACCATTCTTATTTCCATATGAAAGTTAAGATTATTTTTCAAATTTCTGTAAAAAACAGCAATGAATTTTAATAAAGATTAAATTGAATCTGCACATTACTTTTGTTAAGATGGCCATTTTTACAATATTTATACTTCCAAACTGTGAGAATGGGAGGTCTGTCTATCTTCTGGTATCTTCTTCAATTTCATTTTCAGTGTTTTTAGCTTTTCTTGTATGCTATTGTCACTTCCATGGTTAAATTTGCTCATAGATTATTTTTTTCCAATATTTTTCCTTTTATTTTATTTTATATTACCATTCAGTTCTACATAACAGCCACAGATTCCCTTGTTCTCCCCTTCCTGCCCCCTACCAGGTCTTGTGCTCATTGTATGAGTTAGCTGTTTGAAACCTGGGACTTATGCAGGGACGCTTGGCTCAATCTGGGAGGAGGGGACTGGACCTGCCTGGACTGAGTCTACCAGGTCGAACTCAGTCCTCGGGGGAGGCTTTGCCCTGGAGGAGGTGGGAATTGGAGGGTGGGCTACCTGGAAAATAGGACCCCAAGAAAGACACAAGGATCTCCCAGTGACAGAGAAATGGCTGAGATCTACATGAACAACCTGGACATGAGTGGGAGCAATGAAGGGCGAGGGTCGAAGGAAAGAGACAGTTGATTGGCTCATAGATTATTTTTAAGGCTACTGTGAATGGTATTGTTCCTTTAATTAATTTGTTGATGTGTTTATTTGTAAATATGAAGTCTAATTTTTTGTTTTAATTTTGTGTCCTACTACTTTGTTGAATGCATTTATAAGCTGTGGGAACTTTCTGGTGGAATCTTTAGGGTGTTTTATGTATAGCCATATCACCTTCAAACGAAGATGCTTTGACTTCTTTCTTATTTGTATCCCCTTGATCTCCTTCAGTTGTCTCACTGTTCTGGTTAAGACATCAAGTACTGAATAGGTAGGAAGACAGAAGACATACTTGTTCCTGATTTTAGTGAAAATGCATTGAGTTCCCCTCTGTTCATGGTGATGTTCACTATGGGATTTCTGCAAATTGCCTTTACTATTTCAGATGTTATTCTAATTAACCTGCCTTAATGTTACTAGGTGTTTTTCCCTTGCAGCTTATAATATCTTTTCTTTGTTCTGTATGCTACATGTTTTCATTATTAGGTATTGTGGGGTGCTTTTTTCTGCTCCTGCCTATTTGATACTCTGCATGCCTATTTGTTCTTGACAGGCATCTCTTTCTTTATATTACAGAAGTTTTTCTCTATAATTTTGTTAAAGATAGTTTCTGTGACTTTGATCTGAGTCTCTTCTTCTATAACTATTATGTTTTTATAGTATTCAAGAGTTCCTGCAAGTTCCATTCTTGAGTTCTTTGGGTTTGACGTTTTCTGTGACTGAATGACCTAAGTATTCTACCTGGTCTTCAAGCCTTGATACTCACTTCCAGTTGACCCAATCTGTTGGTGAGCCTTTCCTTCAATATTTCTTTTACTTGAATTATACTCAGCTAATGGAAATGTATACTATTCTAGCCAGTGTGGAAATCAGCATAAAGAACTCTCAAACAACAAAGATAAATGTGTCATATATCCTAAGTATATCATTCCTGGGCATTTGTCCAGAGGACTCCAAGATGATATATCACAGAGACATTTGCACAACACTATTTTAGCAACACTTTTTTATGATATCAAAGCCATGAAACCAACCTAGGTCTCCAACAACAGAGGAATGGATAAATAAAACGTGTCATATGCAATATGGAACTGTTTTTGTTTTTGTTTCTTTGTGTTTTTTTCTTGTTGCTGTTGTTTTCTGAAGACAGGGTTTCTCTGTGTAGCTCTTTACTGTCTTGGAACTCACTCTGTAGACCAGGCTGGCCTCAAATTCACAGAGATCCATTTGCCTCTGCCTTTCTGAGTGCTGGGATTAAAGGCATATACCACCACCACCAGGCCTGTTTTTTATCTGTAAAATAGATGTTACTATGAGGGAAAATAAACATAATGGGGAATAACCATTTTAAGTGAATTAAGTCTGTCTCTACAAGATGAATATAGCACATGATGGGAAAAGGGGGGATGATAGTAAAGTCTAAGGAAAAATGTGCTCAAAATATCTGACGATCTTGTATGAAAATATTATTATGTAATACAATATCAAGTACAATGCAAAATATTGATACAGCATAACAATAAAAATCTTCATCATGTATAAAAATTTAGTATTTATTAAAAATTAAAAAGAAAAATTTGCATAATTATTATTTAGATGTAGGAGTTTAAGTTTTTCATAAAGAAAACCATGTCTGAATATGTTATATATCAGAATGTATAACTTCTCATTGTGTTTTCATACTTTATTAATATTTTGGGTAAAGACATTACTACAGAGGTGTATGAGTTAGGTAAGTACATAGTACAAAAATGGCTGGAGTACATTCAAGGCCATTTCAGAAATTGTTGCAAATTTTGCCTTAATCTCAAGTTAAAATTCTTTTAGTGATTTAAATTTTTTCTTTATATTTGAGAGGTTCACACATGTTTACAAGCATATTAATCCCTCATTTCCATCTCCCCCAATTCTTCAAATATCCTTCGTTTCATATTCTTTACCCAATTTCCTGTCTCTTTTCTCATAGTCCATTGATTTCCATTAGTGTTGGCCATATATGATTGAGTTTGGGGCAAACCCTGGAGTATGGGAATGCTATCAGTGGCCACATAATCAAAAGAGAATGATTATCTCTTTCTGGGAATTCATACCCTGCAAATAGCTATTGTATGAACCTCAAGTCAGTAACAGAAACTTCAGTTTTTAAAATTAAACATTCTTGCACAACACAGTCAAAATATATTAATATTACATTTACATGCTGATAAGTTATGTTAGAAAAATATTGAATATCTTCTTCTAATTAAACCATTAATTTCCATCTGTACATATGGTAAAAGCATAGCAATTCTTGTCAAATCTAACAGTCAAATCTAATGCAGTCCAAGGAAGACCGCCCTTTGGGAGGAGGTGATGGCCACCAGCCTGCAGCAAACAACCACCACCGAAGAGGACAGGCTTGCCAACTTCCCCTAACTCTCAATGGGCCATACTCAATAGGCAGATTAATGATGGGCTGGGTGGAGATGGAGATGATATGGAAATGTTTATGGAAGAGATGAGAGAAATCAGGAGGAAACTTAGGGAGCTACAGTTGAGAAATTGTCTGCGTATTCTTATGGGGGAGCTCTCTAATCACCATGATCATCATAATGAATTCTGCCTTATGCCTTGACTTCAGCCATTTTTATGAGATTCATACTGTGATTCCCGATGTATTCCTTTTCCTTGCATTTTCCTGACATGCCTTTACTGATCTGTTTGTAGTGAGCCTTGTGTTATTTCCATGTGCCAGGTGAGTCTTGTGTTGCCAACTTCTAATTGGAGATTGCCTTCCCACTCAGTGTGAGTTTCTGTCAACAGTACAGTGCTGCCCATTTGCACGGAAAAACTGTAAAGTAAATAAAGCAACTGAACAGCAAAAAAAAAAAAAAAAAAAAAGAAAGAAAGAAAAAGGAAAAAAAGACAAAAGAAAGAGAAAAAAGTATTTCTGTCTACATTCTTTGATTTTTTGTTGTATGAAACATATGCAGTATGAATTTTTAATGTTAAATGTTCAGAAATAAGGCCACAGTGAACCTAAAATATCTAACTTGGATAAGAACAGCAAGATATATCTTGATTCACTACATGTATGCATTAAGTTTCGATAATTTTGTGTCCAGAAATTTTTACAGTTGCTACATTTTTCATGGCACCCAATCAGTTATTTGAACCACAGTTTAAAAATCTATGTATTCTAGGGTCATACAGGTAATTAATTTAGGTTATTTTGACTATTTTCTGGAGGGCTTTCTTGATGTCTCTATTTCTCAGACTGTAGATGAAGGGGTTAATCATGGGAACTAACACGGTATACATTATTGAAGCCACCATACATTCTCTGGAAGAACTAGAAACAGATGAACTAAGGTACACACCAAGGCCTGTTCCATAAAATAAGCAAACAACTGACAGGTGTGATCCACAGGTAGAAAAGGCTTTATATTTCCCATGCAATGATGGAACTCTAAAAATGGAGGAAATAATTTTATAGTAGGAGTAAAAGATTCCTGAGACAGGGAGAAAACCACCAATGATACCTATAATAAATATGACTATGTTATTGGTAGAGGTATCAGAACAGGCAAGTTTTAGAAGCGCTGGAACATCACAGAAGAAATGAGGGATTTCTTTATTAGTGCAAAATGTTAGTTGTGACACCATCAACCAGTGTACCTGTGAATCCACAAGACTAAAGAAAAATGACACCAGGACCAAACGTCTACACAGACCAGGATTCAGGATGACTTGGTAGTGTAGAGGGTGACAAATGGCTACCCATCGGTCATACGCCATCACAGTCAGCAGTAGGTTGTCATACACCCAAAGAGAAAGAAGAAGGACACCTGACTTAGGCAGGCTGCGTAAGTTATAGTTTTGCTATGGGTCTGCATGTTTATCAACATTTTGGGGACTGTGGTGCTGCTGAAGCCCATGTCAGACAAGGAAAGATTGTAGAGGAAGAAATACATGGGGCTGTGGAGGTGGGAATCAGAGCTGATGGCCAGGATGATGAACATATTTCCAAGCACTGTGAGCAGGTATATGAGCAGGAATAGTACAAATAAGATGGGCTGCAGTTCAGGATCATCTGAGAGTCCAAGGAGGAGGAATTCCAAGGTCCCTGTTAAATTATATGGCTCCATGGGGTTAGGATATCTTTTGAAAAGAAAAAGACTGTTATAGTGAATTAAGTTCTATAAAGGCAACTGGCTACAAGCCTGTATTTTTGTAATCCAGCAATCATAAGAAAGCATTCAGATATAAGAACTACTAAGGTTTAGACATTATTGATTTAGAATGAAGGTTCATGGGCTAGGATCTTTGTTGTTTATTTGGTAGATACTTGAAACATTTAAGAGGAATCCATTATTTAAATATAGATCAGTGGTACAGTCCTTGTCTAGTAAATGTAAGGTCACAAATTCAATCTCTCCAGAAAGGAGGGTATAGACAGTAGTGGGGGGAGGGAAGAGGGAAGAGGGAAGAAAGGAAGGATGAAAGAAAGGAGGGAAGGAAAAGAAAATAAAAGAAGAAAGAAAGAAAGAAAGAAAGAAAGAAAGAAAGAAAAAAGGAAATAAAAAGAATCTGGTGAGAACTTCACTGAATAAGATATGCCCTTGATAGAGATTGAGAGATGTCAGCCTCTCTGGAGGCCTCTTTATTATGACTTCCTCTCTAATACATTTTCACTTCTGCCATTCACTAGGAGACCACAGAGCCAGTGCAGCATAGGTTGAATTTCTAGACCACAAAGCTTTGAGCTACATAAATTCTTTTTCTAATAAAGCTTACCTGTCTTAGGTATTTTGATAAAATGATGCAAAACAGATTAACTCAATGGTAATGTACCTTTGGTGATATTTCTTAGTTGTGGCAAACTCTTACAACCCTTTCTTCAATGGCCTCTGTGACAATCACTTGTTTCTACAAATATCATCTTCAGAAACTTGAGGCAAAAATATATTAGAAAGAGTTGCTATGTGGCTGGGCATGCACTATCCAGTAACCAGACAGGAGGCTTGGGCATCCTGAGGCCTTACTCCTACATATCCTGGAGTCTTACGTCCTACATAATCTGTGAGCTGTGTGGTCAGATAATTTGCACACAGCATGATCATGCAATCTATGCACATGCGTGGCATAGTTATGTGAGCCTATAGACACATGTGCAGAGGAATCCATAAAAAGTGGGTCACAGACTCCTCCCCCTCTCCTTCTTCTTCCTCCCTCTTTTGCACATGTCTTTCAAATAGGCTCAAGCACATTCTCTTCTGAATCCTTCCCCTAATAAACTCTCATAGTGGGTTTTGTTGTACCTCATGGCTTTTCTCTCACAGTAAACAGTGCCACTTAAGGAATAACACAGAGCAGCATAAAACTAACAGAGAGGATTGTTTTGAAATCACCATTCCATGAACAATTTACTTTGGGGAAAAATCATTCTAATAAAGAATACTATGAAGAAATTATGTATATGTTATCTCCTAAAAGTGCACTAAGTTCACTTCCTTGGATTTATATTGCAAGTACACAAGCTAAAAGAAGTAAAATCTGGCATGCAGAAATGACTCAGCAGTTAAAAGAACTTCCTGCTCTTCCAGAGGACCCAAGTTTTGTTCCCACTACCCACATCAGGTGGCTCACAATGGCCTGTAACTCTAACACAGGGGGAACCCACTCTATTTACTGGCCTCCTTGGGTACCTAAACACAACTGGCTTGTACACAAAAATGAAGACATATATTCAAACATTTTCAATATTAAGGAAAAAATCTAGATTCTAGTCTGTCAAATGTTGTTAGTCAAATAGAATTTTTATATTGTCTAGGTTTCATATAGTTTCTTCATTTTTTTCATTTTCTGATTTTGTAACTCATATTCAGTTGAGATTTAGTTCTTGAGAAAATGTGAAAATTATCAGGTAAATGTATTTTCAAATGTACCTGAATGGGTAAATATTTACCATTGTTTTCCAAGTTTGGTAAACACTTATTATTTTTATTGATTGTTGTAGCTGGAGTTTTCTCCAGTTCTGCCCTGGACTGTAGCTACTTAGACCCAAATAAACACACAGAGACTTATGTTAATTAAAACTGTATGGCCTAATGGCTCAGGATATGTGCCTATTCTATATATTTGATTCTGAAGGTAGTATTAATTGATAAAGTACAATGGTTAAACAATATTTTTTTTGTTTTTCCTTTTAGTTGATGTACAAAAAAATAATATTGATTACACAACATTCTAAAATATGTATTATTGTACTTTGCACATATCCATTCTCAACTGCTTTCCCCAGTCCTCCTTCCCAACAGCTTCTTCCAGTTCTCTTCCTCATAATCTTCTCCTTTCTTCATTTAAATTTAGTGTTACATATATGAGAATATGTGGTATTTTGTTTTTATTATTTCTCATTGCTATCCATCTTGCAACCCTGTCTCAGTATCTGAAGTCCAGTCCTGGTAATACAGGTAGGCATATGGTATCACACTTAGCTACAAAAATTCCTTTACTTTCCTTTCATTTTCCCCAATAATTATTTTCTAATGGTTACTCTATATATTTTTTCATTTTCCCTTTCTTTCTTTCTTTCTTTCTTTCTTTCTTTCTTTCTTTCTTTCTTTCTTTCTTTCTTTCTTTCTTTCTTTCTTCCTTCCTTCCTTCCTTTCTTTCTTTTTTCCTTTCTCTCTCTCTCTCTCTCTCTCTCTCTCTCTCTCTCTCTCTCCTTCCTTTTTTTGTTATGTGTAAATTCTGATGGCAGATTCCAAATCTTTGCACATGCTAGACAGGTATATTAATTATGTAGCTATATCCATCCCTCACCTTGAATCATCATATTACATAAATTCTACAGGGTCTCTAGGGAAGATCTAAGTTTGAATTCACATTTTGTTCTTTTGTTGTTGTTTGTTATAATCTGGTACAAACTTTTATTTCTTACATATATCTCTAACCAAAGATTTAATGATAGATTTTTTTTTTAACAAATGCAACCACTTAAGTGCATTTGAAGAATATAGGACCACCCTGGAACCAAAGCTTTACTTTAGTTTGGCCTTCTTAAGACATTTTAAGATCTTTTCAATTCAAACATTTTTCTTAGGATTATTGCATTTCCTTTAAAATAAGGTATCTTAATTTTAAAACTTTGAGTGTTTCTTTCTTCTAACATATCAAAACATGATTTAATTTCTCAGTGAAACTCAGTAATATATACAACTAATATAGAGTAATTATTTTAAATTTCCAAAATATTTAATTTTGATAAGAATTCAAGTGAGAATGAATAGAAAATCACATGTGAGTAATTTGATTATTTATTAAATAGGCATACTGATTAGACCTACTAAATAGTAACAGGTCTGTTACTGTTACAAAATACATTCAATTCATTTAAGATAAAGAGAGTTTAAAGTAAAGATTGTTGAAATGAATCTTACATGACAGATATTATCTGTTTTTTATGTGTTTGCACAAATTTTTATGATGTACTTTTTGCATTTCTACCCAGGAGCTAGGGAGGACTCCATTGATCAAATAACTTCAGGTATTCTTCATTGATAAGATGTTACAGAAGGTAACTTTACAAACCTTAACACCTAGCTCATGGAGACTCTTTCTCCTGTTTGCCTTCCCTCATTTGTAGCACCTAGAATCTTAAAGATTTTTAAAGTTCTAGTCTAGACCCCCTTTAAGACTTTTGTTCTTCTTAGGTCTTAAGCTGCTATACAACCCTAACACTTTTGTATTTTTTTTTATTGTGTATCTTGTCATTATTATCATTGTTCCTGTCTGGATGTGGTAATGAAGGAGTATGATTCTACCACATAGGAAAGTGATGTAAGGGAATCATGACCTCCAGGTCAGCCTCAGTGATACAGTGAGAATTTATCTCAAACATACAAAGGCAAAAGAGTACACACAAGAAAAATGTACTCCTATAAAAACATGAATAAAATTGTCCTGGCTAAGGGTGTAATTCAACCATTGAAGATTTGCATAGGATGCATGCAGCATGAGATTTGAGCCTAAGTCCAGCAAATAACAATAATAAAAGCAACAGCAAAATTAAAAGTTTTGTCAGGAACCCAGATCAAATTGAGGCTTCAAATGACAATATTTTGCTGAATGAAATACTTTCAATTCCAAATATATGCCTCTATTTAATTTCATCTGTGATTTTTTAGTCATGGGCTCATTACCATGATTTTTAACAGTTATAACATCTGGAGTCAACTAAGATGATTAAACTGTTGTTATAATAATGATTTGCCTGGTGTCACACTGGTAACATATAACACATGAGATTCAAAATTATACTTTATTTAATTAATTTGATTAAATTAAATTGTTAGCTAATAAACTATTAGATTAAATTAGTTCAATTAATTAAAATTTAAGGTCTAAACAAAGAACTTACTCTGTTTCTTCAAATTCATATGTTTTAAGTAGATGTTTGAGATATATTCTGAAATTACAAGTATACTAGGACTTTTTTAGTTTGATGGTGGTTGTTTTTGTGTGAAAATATGTGTAGGTGAGAGGTAAACTTTGCTTACTTTCCATCTTATTTTTTGAGACAGAGTCTCTCTTGACTCACTGGGGTTACTTTGACTGGCTACTCAACCCCTAAGAACTGTCTATGTCCATCCACCTAGTTCTAAGGTTACAGACATTCCCCACCATACTGAGATTTTGGGTATGGATGCTGGTAATTGAACTCAGGTCCTCCTGTGTGTGCAGCAAACACCTCTCCTAATGAGCCCTCTCTTTAGATCACTCTAACAGTTTTCTGTCCCTTCAGTATTGAACCCAACATTGTGATTTTATAGTTCTCCTAGAGTTGAAACGTGTGTGTGGAATGGGTTCAAGAATAAATGACACAATAAACAATGGAAGTAAAAATAAGAAATGAGGACAAGTTATGGATTTGATTTCCCTTGTGTTAGAGCCATCCTCATTGTAACTCATAGGTCAAAGGTGCCTACAGCTCTACTGCATGTTATATCAGTGACACAGAGGGAAGAAAATAGTGGCTACAGGTTTTGCCATGGATTGCAGGGAAGAGAAATTTTGGGTTGGACTGGTAGAATTAACAACTCATAGGTACACAAGGGATGGAGTCTGACCATCTGTATTCAACCTGCTGTCATGCTCTTGTACTTCAAGTCATGGTAAAAATAACATAAAACAGCCTTGAAAACACACATACAGGTAACATCATATAGACTGAACAGGTAATATTTAGGAATAAATGTGTATATGTGTATACATATATGCATGCAATGACAATTAGCAAAAAAAGAGATCATTAATTTGAAGGAAAATGAAGAGGGCTTTATGTGAGGATTTGGAGGGAAGAAAAGCAATGGAGAAATGTAAGTAAATTTAAAAAAATTGCAAATGGTACATAAAATATACTTCTAACTTCAAATTAACATGATAGTACATATGTGTTTTCTAGGGAAATATTGAACATATATAAAGGTACAGCCTCAATGAAAATACATAAGTTGGTATTTGGAAGTCCTGGGTAAAGTTTTCTGTATTCATTCATTTTTGTCTTTTATTTTCTGGCTTTTATTTTATGTCTGTCTATGCAGTCCAGGTAGGCTTTGAAATTGATATTTATCTCAAGATTCTAGACTGACCTCAAACTCAAAATCTTCCTATCTCAGCTTGCTAAATACTGGAATGGCATGTGTGCTACAATACTGTACTCACTGGTTCTTGGTATTTTGGTTCCTATGATCATTTTCATCACCAACTTTATGACATTTTTTAATGAATAGCCGACAGTTTAGAGAGGTATCTGTTTCATGTTCTGGTTGAAGAGATTCTTCCAAAATTTAGAATCCACAAGAGTAGAAAAACTAAATAGAATATGAGAATTCTCATATTAACTAATAAAATTAACAATAAGCTTAATCAATAAAATAAACTTCATAGCACTTTGAGATAAAACTATGCTAATTGGTATATTTCCCTTTTCAATTATTCCACATATCTTTCTGGTACCAATGATGAAAATGCTGTCACCTCTCCTTTGTATATTACATAGATTAGTACTTACTAGGCTGTATTGTAGTTCCACATGAGAATGACCAACAGTGACTTAGACACTATTGCATTCTTGCTGGGTATGTGATCATGGTCTGGGTTCTGGATTAGTAGAAAGTCAATTAGGACACTTCCCATGCAGCTGATGAAGTTGGGAGAAGGAGAAGGAAACATGTATAAGGCATTCTGGATCAGAACTGCTAAAATCTAGATCTGGGACACAGAGTGGATATTTATGAGACTTGTGAGGCTTAATTCACAGAGCTAATAATTAGGCAAAGTGTGCCTTCCATGTTATGCAAATCTCTAAGGATCTATTAATAGTAATGTACAAGAGAAAGGGCAAAAGTGAATATATCAGGAAATGTATAGCCCTTACTAGCTCAGTAAGAAGCTTAATTTTACTGTTCTGACCTCCAAATTATAGAGATCTTAGAATACTAAAACACATACTTTCAATTAATAGCAGTATGAGATTTGATATATGATTTTTATTGAATGATTAATATAATTTTCAGAGAATTAAATTAAATATATATAATTAAATATAATTATTTAAATATAATTTATATATAATTTAAATATAATTTTCTGTATATAGACTCTGATACAATTTCCATTTTCCCAATTGATATCTCTGAGAAGAAATTGGTTTTAAACATGCTGTAGTTTCAGATTTTATGCTATGAAGTTGTATGGTTTTTTTTATTATTTTTGTGTGACATTCGGGTTCTTTTTTGTTCAAATTGTGGATGTTCATATTTTAGGAAGTGATTTATTTTTTTCTTTTCTTTTTGTGATTATAATATCACATCAATTCTTCCTTCCCTTTCCTCACTCCAAACCCTTCTATATATTCCCCTTTTCTCTCTTTCATATTTGTAGCCTCCTTTTACACGAATAGTTATTACATTCAAAGATGTATATACATCTATATTTCTAAATATAACTTACTAATGGAAGCTTGATAATCTGCAAAAATATTTCACAGAGTCTTGGAGATGTCCAAATTTAACATATAGGTCAAGGCTGTAACCATCACAATCATTGTCTAGAAGAATTACAAACTAATTTGCATGGCTATTACAAAGATTTATTTTCTTGAGGTTCAAACAATTCTCTTGGTTTCTTGAGACATGGGTTTTCCCCCATTACGCAGCTGACAGTATGGCAACTGCTCCCATTACAGCAATCTTGTCTGACGACCAGCAGGTGGTTGGCAAGAGAATGCTGAGTATTTTGTTCTGTCATTGTTTGAAAAGACACTTCTAATATTTACTGGAAGGCAGTCATTAGGTTCATGAAAAAGGTAGGCATGAACCATTGGAATATTTTGAGGTTATCCACCATGCCTTTTGCAACATCTCGGGTATAAAGCAAGAATATTAGCTATAAAAAATCTTTGAGAGTTATCTTCTTTGTGTCTTAAGGCATTCTCTAATCATTTTCACCATCATATTCTCAACCAATTTACTTGAAGAATTGAAACATGGAATAATTTACTCTGTTTTGAATCTTCTCAGATTCTATCATGCTACCTTCTAATTTCTCTTCCACTAACTTATTTCCTTCAGCAATGTCAAGAAAAGACATTAACATTGTCAATTCAGCCATGGGATATTCTGAATGTTATTCAACCATAATTCATCTCCCCTCTGAAACATTCTCTGTGTCTTTCTCATTATCTCTCTGTCACGCCTTCCTTCCTCATCAGAATCTCATTATGTAGAAATGTATCATTTTTGGGTACTAATATTACAGATGTGAGTCACCTTACCTAGTGTCTTTAATAATCTTTATGTGGACCTCTTCAGTCTTTATTGAAATGACTTTAGTATATACAGTGTGATAATGGAAACTCTATAAAAATTATCTTCTACTGCATATTTCAGTTCTTATTTTATGATTTTCTCTGAATTAAATAAAATTCAACGTGTGAACAACTGACAGGTTGAGTTTTCATTTACTGACATGAAAAAATCAGATATCAATTGATTTGTACATGGGAAAAATGATAATGATCCAGGTACAGATAATTTTAGAGAGAAAATTTTGAGGGAGACCAAACAGCAGACACACACAGACACACACACACACACACAGACACACACACACACACACACACACACACACACACACACACACGCATGAAAAATAAAGGTGAAAAATTGAGACTTTTTTTAGTGGTTATATAATAGGAACACATGATACTGAAACAGTCATTTGTGCTGAGAACTGGGATCAGATACTGAATGACTGCTAAATTGAGTCTGGATCGCAAATATGGGAGAGAAACAATTAGGTGTGTCAGTGACTTATCCTGTTTTTTAACACTTTCCCATATCACTGTATGGGAAAACATGCCCATAGCCATCCTTTATCCCAAATTCCTCTCAAGAGAAACAGAAAGTTCAGTACCTTTTCCATGTCCCCTATAAATGGCTGGATTGGACAATTTCTACTTTTTTGCCCTTCCCTTCCCCCTTTTTGTTGTTTTGTTTTTTAAAAGAACAAATAAACTGATATTGTTAGTTCTGGTAACATTTAACTATAGAGATACTATTAAGAGGACATGGATTCATCCTACTGAAGATTCATTTTGACAGAAAAATAAAACTATATATATATTTCTCCCAAGAGTTTATAAAACACACAGTACAAAGTCTATTGGCCCTGGTCTAAAAACATGCAAACCTCTGTGAAAAATAACTCCATACACTCAGGAAAATAAGGAAAAGGCTGTTTACTGGTAACACACATTGGGCTTTAGCTAATGTCATGAATAGAAAATATTATTAATTTACATATGTAAGCAAAGATACAGTGAAACCACTTCATTGGACAACTCTATGGGTAGAAAGGTTAATTGGAAATCAAACTGACATAGCTACCTCTCAGGAGACTGATGTGGCATGAATCTTAAAAGTTCTTATTAATAAAATCAAACCTGAGCCATGTATTGGGGTGAACACTGGAAGATCAGAGAGACAGAACAGGCCACAGCCACCCCACCTCGCCAGTTCCTCAGCTGATCCTGTTTCCTCAGACTGGAAGCCTCTGAGTCTTCATCCAGAATGAATCTCAGCTGAAATACTGCTCCAAAGCCTGAAACTTAACCAGCTTAAAGCTTCTAGTTTCTGGTCCTCACACCTCATATATCTTTCTCTTTTTGCCATCACTCCCTGGGATTAAAGGCATGTGTCACCATGCCTGGCTGTTTCCAATGTGGTCTTGAACTCACAGAGATTCAGAGGGATTTCTACCTCTGGAATGCTAGGATTAAAGGTTCGAGTGCCAACATTTTCTAGCCTTTGTATCTAGTGGCTGTTCTGTCTCTGACTCTAGATGAGTTTATTAGGGTGCACAATATTTTGGGGAACACAATACCACCACATTTCCCCTTATTTTGTCTAAAATTTAAAACAGCTTATAACTAATACAAGAAACACTATCCAATAGGTATATACAATATACTTATTGTATATCCATTAACATTTGACAGATTTAGACCCAAAATTCCATTATATATATTAACAATGTCTAGTCCAGTAACATTTGATAAACTCAGACAAAAAATTTCATTACTTATTTTATTTAAAATATGTAGTTCCTTTTTAAAAGTAGATTCAAAAATTGACCTTTTTATCTTATCATATTCATATTCTCTCTTTTTTCTTTTCATAAAAGTTTCAATAATCTACCTTTTGTCATTTTTGTATATTCCCCATTTTTCTTTTTAGAGTAGATTCAATCATCTACCCATTTATCCTATTATTTATTTATCTTTTTTCTCACAGTAGATTCAGTGGTCTACTTCATATCTATATTCTCTTTTTTCTTTTTCTTTTTTTTTAAACAAAACCTCTGAATATAATCTCCTTGTTCAGCTTTTTTCCTGACCATTAACAATTAACAGCTTATAACCAACAATATCCAAAACTCAAACCTCCTATCCCACCTCTTGGGAATGTTGGCATCGTTTTCTTAAAATTACTTCCTGCTGATAGACTCAGTCCAGGCAGGTCCAGTCCCCTCCTCCCAGATTGAGCCAAGCGTCCCTGCATATGTCCCAGGTTTCAAACAGCTAATTCATGCAATGAGCCCAGGACCTGGTACCACTGCCCAGACAGATCCCAAACAGATCAAGCCAATCAACTGTCTCACCTATTCAGAGGGCCTGATCCAGTTGAAAGCCCCTCAGCCTTTGGTTCATAGTTCATGTGTTTCCATTCATTTGGCTATTTGTCCCTGTGCTTTATCTAACCTTGGTTTCAACAATTCTCGCTCATATAAACCCTCCTCTTTCTCGCTAATTAGACTCCCAGCGCTCTACCCGGGGCCTAGCCGTGGATGTCTGCATCCAGATTCCTCAGTCCTTGGATGGGGTTTCTGGCACAACTATTAGGGTGTTTGGCCTTCCCATCAGTCCTTGGGGGAGGCCTTGCTCTGGAGGAGGTGGGAATGGGGGGCGGGCTGGGAGGAAAGGAAGGGGGCAGGAAGGGGGAGAACAAGGGAATCTGTGGCTGTTATGTAGAACTGAATAGTATTGTAAAATAAAATAAAATAATAAAAAAAATACTTCCTGCTTTCTGGGGGTGAACACATCTTTAGGAAATCCTGAAAAGAAAATTTTTGAGTTAATTGTCAAGTCCTGTATCATTTGTCCAGTCTCTGCATAATGAGAAAATGCAGGGCTTGTTTCTAGTCCTTGTTCAAGTAGTCTATCAAGCTGGATCATCTCAGCTAGCCATCTTGAAATTGTCCTAAACAGTTTGTGGTCCAAAGTCAATCTTTTTGTGGTGTTAATGGCTTTAACAGAAACCCCCATCCAAGGACTGAGGAATCTGGATGCAGACATCCACAGCTAGACCCCGGGTGGAGCGCCGGGAGTCTAATTAGAGAGAAAGAGGAGGGTTTATATGAGCGAGAATTGTTGAAACCAAGGTTGGATAAAACACAGGGACAAATAGCCAAATGAATGGAAACACAGGAACCAAAGACTGAGGGGCCCCCAACTGGATCAGGCCCTCTGAATAGGTGAGACAGTTGATTGACTTGATCTGTTTGGGAGGCATCTAGCCAGTGGTACCAGGTCCTGGGCTCATTGCATGAATTAGCTGTTTGAAACCTGGGACATATGCAGGGACGCTTGGCTCAATCTGGGAGCAGGGGACTGGACCTGCCTGGACTGTCTATCAGGTCGATCTCAGTCCTCGGAAGAGGCCTTGCTCTGGAGGAGGTGGGAATGGGGTGTGGGCTGGGGGAAAGGGGAGGTGGGCAGGAATGGGGAGAACAAGGGAATCTGTGGCTGTTATGTAGAACTGAATAGTATTGTAAAATAAAATAAAATAATAATAATAAAAAAATAAGAAACACAGAGCCAAATACAGAGTTAAAAGCCAAGAGGTCAGAGCAATAGCTAAGAGCTGAGACTAAAAAATCTCCTTATCCTTCACTGCCGCTGCCGTCCTTCCCCTCAGCCAGAGACCTACTTCCTGTGTGTCTGTCTTTTTATAGACTTTCTGTTCTGCCTTCTCATTGGTTGTAAACCCAACCACATGACCTCCTCGTCACTGCCCATCTATACAAACCTCCAGGTCTTCTATGGTTGGTATTGAGATTAAAGGCTGTGTCTCCATGCTGGTTGTATCCTTGAACACACAGAGATCTATCTGCCTGTCATGTGATCAGGATTAAGGGCGTGTGCTACCACTGCCAGACTTCTGCTATGGCTTGCTATCAGCTCTGACCCCCAGGCAACTTTATTTAGTAACATACAAATAAAATCACATTTCAGTACAAATAAAATATCACCATAGACTGAGAGAAACAAAATGGTAAAAAAGCAAGTGGATATTATATGGCAGGAAGCAGGATGGGAGTCCTTGGAGTGATGCAATCTCTTCAGTTGACTGGAACTAGACGCCCTTAATGGAGGTAGTTGACCTTTGGAGGCATATTAAGGGAGGTCCTGGTAAGCAGAAATACACCTTATGAAATTCCTGAGGAATGCCAAATCTGGGCTTCTCTTTGCCTAATAACAGACCTTTACATGGTCAGAGTCCTGTTTAGGACATTGTCTCCAGCACTGCAATTTTTGGGGTCCCTCATTTGAACTAAAAATACATACCTTAGGCTTATGCATGCCACACTATCAGAGATCTGAGAAAGGGAAATTAGAGGAGGAAGTATAATCCAAATGGCCTATGTGTCAATAAAAATGCCAAGATGCAGATGTTTGTTCCCCAGGATTGACCGGCAATTAGACTCCATTCCCATAACAAAGGACATACATCCAGCCATTATGCTTCAATTCTATAGCATATTCCATAGCAAATATCACAGTCTGACAACTAGCCATTAGGCTCATTTCTCTATGAGGGAACATGCCTCTATTCAAGTGTCAACACAGGGTGACAACGAACATTAAGTCCTGGTATTCCATAAAGGCTGCCATAAAGTTCTCATCTTAAGCAAAGCATAATTCTGCCAGGTGGGCATGATGACTCAGGTAATAACTACTAAAAAGTGAACAACATTAGTTAACTAAAATAATTCTAGAAATATGCAGAATTTGCTGTGTACTTTCCCATAGGCCTAGGTGGCTAGATTTGCAGTTTCCTGTCTGTTTCCATTGTCCAAAGTGTAACCTGGATCCAGGACCTTAAAGAGATTTAATAATGACAGTGTTTGTGGAATGCATAAGCCTAAGGTAGATTTCTTAAGCCCAGTAATTTAAACTTAAAACATAAGATGTCTAATGGCTCAAAGCCTCCCGAGGCTGGGAGGGTATAGTATAAACTGAGCTGGGACTTTTGAATTTCGTGACTGAGGACCTCTTTTCATAGACCTACCATTTCTGATTGCAACATAAACCAGGAGTTAGCCATCACAGAGGGTGAGTACCATGAAAGGGAGATCATATATGTCTCTCCTGTATTTAGAGCAACAGATGAATGAAATTGAGGACATGACCACTCCTAGATATGGTTGAGAAGGATTTTATTGTGGATGTGTGCCATAGGCATCTGGAAGGGTCCAGACTGAACCAGACAATGAATAGAGAGACACAGAAGTGGGAGGGAGAGAAAGAGGAAGGAAAAGAGAATGAACCAAGAGAGAGCTGAGAACCAAGAGGCTAAGAGACCTGGAACAAGCCAAGAGCCAAGAGAGCACACAGACAAAATGGCAAGTTTCTATGGGGGTGAGAAGCTAGGGGAAGGGAAGCAAAGCCCAGCCCATGGTCTGGAGAGGTGTAGGGTGGGGGAGGCAGGGAGGGAATTGCTGGGAGGAGCCACAGGTATTGAGTGAGACTTATCCATAGTTTCTTTGGAACCTGACCTTAAGGTGATGAAATTCATTCAGCATTACAATGAGCAAAGATGTGCAAAAGTTGCCTTCAGGATGGCAGGCCTTGAGTATAAAAATGTTCCCTGACCTTTTAAATATTTATTTATTATTTGTGGTTTTATATGTCTGCTTGTATATGTTTTTTTTTTTTGTTGTTGTTGTTTTCATTTGTCTGTCTGTTTGGTTGTTGTTGTTGTTTGGTCAAATGCCACTCAGACATGTTCATGTTCAGATCATGCAACAACTTGCCAGAGTCTACTTTCTCCTTTCATCATATGTGTCCCAGGGATTGAACACAAGTCTTAAGCCTCAGTAGTGGCATCTTTGCCCAGTGATTCATGGTACTTGTTCGATTTTCTGAGACAGCATAAAGAGAGAAAAAGAAGGGAAGAGAGAAAGAAAGAAAAAAAGAAAGAAAGGAAAAGAAGAAAGAAAGAGAACACAGTCTGACCTCAACAGGTGACAGTGTTTCTTAGCATATACAATGAGAGGCAGCCTCTCTCCTATGGGAATTACAGGAGCCTCCAAGGGGAAAAAGCTGGCTCAGACATCCTACAGGGGTAGAGGAGGTTCACGGGAAAGGGAAAGTTGAAGCAGTCGTGGAGACTATTTGAGGATCTATGGGCTCTCTTTGCTGGCATTATTTGCTTCAGGAAAGACCGAATATCTTTGGAGACAGGTTGTCTCTGCAAACCTCCCCCTCTGGTTGTGGCTGACTGATAAGGTTGGGCAAGGTCAGCTGTAATATCAGAGGTATCCTGTTTTACAACTGAGGCATTCTATTAATGCCTGGTTCCTGACATTTGATGTTCCAAGTTATATTTTTTTTCAAGCTGATGGTTTTAGATAACTAGACACATATTAATAGCCTTGGTGGACATTGAGGATGAACCTTTACCTCATGGCTGCAGACCCCATCTCCTGTTTTTCTAGTAACATCAGAAAGAGACACTCCTCTCTAGTATTTAAATTGCAATATGAAAAGTTGGAGGTATCTGAGCTTTGTTGAGGCCCATTAAGGGAAATCTATTCTTCTGGCCCTGGGTAGAGTCTTGATATTCTAAACTATCCGAGGAATAACATACTACTCCTTCATTTTAAGAGTTAATTCAACTGAGTTTGTCAAATACCTGACAAGAAATTCAGACACCCGTGCCCCCCCTGCCCCTGCCCCCCGCCAAGAAATGTGATTCACCTGAGGACATGCAAAGGAGGACTAATTAGTTCCTTAATGGGAAAATATATTTGTCATTACTAGAAGTCCTTCTCTCTGTGTAGACATTTGCTGGAGCTTCTGTCAGATAGCACTGTGGAGCCTCTAACTTTCTCTTTTGCTTCTCATCATCTGTTTCAGATACTTTTTAAAAGCCTATGCACTTTTCCTGAGCACTGTGGCCTCATTCTCTGAAGCCCTCCACCTGCTCCTGCCACATTGCTGTGTGTCTACCTCCAAAGTCATGATTTTTCCTTTTCTTTTCTTTTTCTTCTTTATCTCATTCATCCTGGCTGTTGCCAAGAGCGACAGTTCATATTCCCTATTGATTTTTCTCAGGCTTTAAAGGGGGACTTCCTTATGCATCTGTTTTTAAGTTTATTAAGAAAGGATACTAAGACTCTACATAAGAGAACCCTGTATTTCCCAGGGTACAGTGGTGCAGAGGCAACAAGCATCCAATAGAAACTTGAATTTGGATTTGGATTTTGATAGGGTCTCATTTGGATTTGATTTTGATAGGGTCTCATAGATACCAAACCATCCCCAAATTGCCTATGTAACCAAGAATGACCTTGAATTTCTGACCTTCCTCCCTATACCTAAAAAAATACTGGAGTTACAGACATTTACTACTATATATCCATGTTATGCACTGTTGTGAATCAAGCCTATGTTTCATGCCCACTAAGTAAATACTCTGATAATCAGGTATAATTTTTATTATTTCCTGAGATTAAAAAAATTCAAAATATTTTTGAGATAATACATAGCAGCCATGAGTACTCACTCCAACTCTGACACACAACTACAGTGTAAATAGTTAATACTCAATGTTGTGCTATGTTGCTGGGCCATAATAATCTATAATTGAAGTTTATTAAATGCATTATTACATTAAAACATTTACAACATTTAATGAGTTTATCATATAGATACATACTGTATGTCAAGGGGCATCTAAACAGAGAACCTAGGACAAGCTAAAGCTCTCTGATCCTTTCTTCAGCTTCACCAGTGCTGGGATTATATGGCTCTTCCACCATTCATGACTATCTAATAATCATCTGTGAACAGAAGTTCTGATAAGAATGGATAACAAATTCCTTATCATTACAATGCAACAAACATCTTCAAGTTCTTCCCAAAGTCACCTCAATTCAATCTGATTAAATTATATATGAAGAGTATGAAGATCTTTTACATTTTTATTTTTTTATTTAGTGTTTAAAAATGTCATACAGTCACATACTGTATCTTGACCATATCTACCCTTCGTTCCCTCTTCCAAATTCTCTCAGGATCTCTGATCATATCTATCTCCTGACTTCATATAGGTATATGGACTAACATCTGTGGTCACTCGGAGTTTGTAGAATGTGTGTCCAGGTGTTTTTGGATTTGATTTCAGAGTCTCCACTGAAAAGTCAGTGATTATTCTAATGGGTCTATATTACTTGATGTTTTGTTCTTGTAGCGATGAATATTCTTTCTTTGTTCTGTATGCTTAGTATTTTGATTATTGTGTGTTGTAGGCACTTTACTTTTCTGGTCCTATTTGGTGTTCTATATGCTTTTTGATAGGCACCTCTTTCTTTAGGTTAGGGAAATTTTCTTCTATTATTGTGTTGAAAATATTTTCTGTGCCATTGCCCTGTGTTTCTTCTCTCCTTTCTCTATTTCCATTATCCCCAGATTTGGTCTTTTCATAGTGTCCAAAATTCCCTGTATATTTTATGCCTGAAATTTTTAGATTTAACATTTTCTTTGACTGAGTTATTAATTTTTTACCTTGTTTTCAATGCCTGGGATTCTTTCTTCCATGTCTTGTTCTCTGTTGGTTTGTCTTCCTTCTGAGGTTTAGAGCCCTTCAAAAGTTTTTTTGCTATTGAGTCTCTAGATGAAGCAGACCATATAACAGCTAGTTTCCATCAGAAGAAGAAAACAGGTTTCTATTAGTTTTAATTATCAAATTGAAACAACTAGAATCACCTGGAAGTCTCAGTAAGAGGTTAACTAGAACCTAAATCTCGATTCTAGATCATATTGTGTTTTTATGAATTTTTCTGATATCCTTTCGGCTATTTTACCCTCCTCTCTTCATCTTCTGCATTACCTTGCATTTGCTCCCTAAAGAGATGTTCCACATTTCCCTTTTCCCTAATCAGATCACTTGTTCCCTGTTATTCCCTTCTCTATTACTACCCAACACTATTACACTGGTAATAGTCCCAGTTATTTTACTAGTTTCTGCAGTTTCTCCAGTATATGAACTCACATCTGAGTATCTGGAGCTATGACCTCAGATGAAAGAGAATAAGCAGAGATTGAGATTGTCTTTCTGGGTCTGGGTTACTTCATTCAACATGATCTTTGCTTGTTCTATCCATTTTCTGCAAAGTTTATGATTTTATTTTCTTTACAGATGAATAGTATTCCATAGTGTACATGCACCAAACTTTCACTATCCATTAATCAATTGAAAGATATTTAGATTAATTCTCTTTCCTAGCTATTGTGAATGAAGTAGCAATGAGCATAGCTTACCAAGTATATGTGGACTAAGATGTTAGGTCCTTTGGGAATATGCCTAGAAATGGTAGAACTAGGGCATATGGTAGATTAGTTTTTAGCTTTTTAAGAATTTTCCACACTGATTGCAACATATGTGGAACCAGTTTTCAATCTGACCAATGGTAGATGATAGTCCTCACTCACACTCTCTCCAGCATTTATTGTTGGTTGTTTTGTTTATCTTTACCAATCTGACTAGAGTCAGGTCAAACTTCAATATTTGTATTTCCATAATTACATATTTTTGAGATAGTCTTAGCCATTTTCTCTTCTGTTGAGAACACGTGTTCAGGATTTTTACAGTTGCTGTCCTATTGCTGTGAAGAAACGCCGTGATCACAGCAACTCTTACAAAGGAAAGCATTTAATTGGGTATTATTTATAGTTTCAGAGGTTTAGTCCATCGTCATCATGGTGGGAAGCAAGGCAACATGCAGGCAGACATGATGCTAGAGAAGTAGCTTCAGAGTTCCACATCCAGATCCATTGGCAGCAGGAAGAGAAAGTGACACTGTGCTTGCTTTGAGCATTTGAAACCTTAAAGTGCACCTCCAATGACACACTTCCTTCATTAAGGCCACGTCTCCTAATCTTTGTCAAGTAGCATCACTCCCTAATGACCAAGCATTCAAATATATGAGCCTATGGTGTCATTGTTTTTTTTTTTTAAATTATTTTTAGTTAAATTTTCACAAAATATATTTTGATCATATCCTTTCCCCTCTCCCAACTCCTCCCATGTTCTTTCCACTTCTGTAACGATCCAACTTCATGTTCTCTCATACTTTTGCTCTCAAAAAACAAACAAACAAACAAAAAACAAATTTTAAAATAAAACCAATAAGACAAAACAAAAAGTACACAAAAAACATGAAATCCACTCTGTGTTGACCAGCTGGCTAACTTGTCCTGGGCATAGAACTGTTCTGAGTGTGGTTGATATACCCAACAGCACTCCATTGGAGAAAACGGCCATTGTTATTCAAACCACCACAAGGTTCCAGGACCATTTTTCAAATGGGTCATTTGTTTTTTAACTCTTTATATTTTAGTTTATTATAAATTCTGGATATTAATTATCAGATATATACCTGGCAAAAAATTCCCATTTTGTAGCTTTCTCTTCACCTCATTGATATATTTTTAGCTGTTCAGAGATTTTTAGTTTTATGAAGTCCCACTTGTAAATTGTTGGCCGTAATCATGGGCAAATGGAGTTCTATTCAGAAAGTCATTTCCTGTATCTATATCATCTTGACTATTGGCTATTTTTTCCTTCTAGCAGTTTTGTGTTTCAGGTTTGAGACTTTGATCAATATAAAGTTATTTTTTGGGGGGAGGCAATGTGATAAATATAGGTCTATTTTCATTCTTCTGCATGTGGACTTTCAGTTTTCCTATTACCATTTGTTGAAGGTGCTTTATTTTCTCCAGCTTAAGATTTTGGCATCTTTGCCAGCCATTCTGGCACAAGATACATGTATTCATATTTGTTTCTTTGATTTTGTATCATTGTTATACATGTCTTTTTTGTGCCAATATTATACTTTATTACTATGGCTCTGTAATATATCCTGGGATATGGAATAGCTACAAAACAGAGAACCAAATAGATTATGTATAGAGTGAGGAACTAGTTATAAGGGATAGATTTCCCTAGGAAGGGGAAATAGAATAGATAGTTATGGTTAAATGGGGTTGAGGCCTGGAATGGGAGGATCAAATCAGGAGGGGGAAGAAAGAAAGTAATGAAGAAGGTAATGTGACAAGGGAAATCTAAAATTCAGGGCAATTTGAGGGATAGTTTGGTAACTACCTAATGCAGTAGGAGCTTCCTAAAATGTACACATATGTAAGGGCAATATAAATGAAATCACCAAATAATGGAGGAGAAAGAGCCCCAACTGTCCATCTCATCTCCAAATGAAGTTTCCAGTACTGGAAATGGGTTATATCTAATTAAGTTGTGGACCAAATGGACCCTGTGGGATACCCCAAACTATCCAGGCTTTTGTCAAGGCTAAAGGTTGTTCTCAACAAAGTGAAAGCAAGACCCTATTTCTGAAGACAACACCTGCATAACTCATTAAATAGGGATAAGTAGAGCTGCTACCTTCCTAGAGCCTTTACTCCTATGGGATAATGTTCTTAGTACTGAAAACTACTCTGCAGGTCACTAAAGGAGAAAGGTAAACACCAACCCAATTCTAAACTCTTTGACCTACAATGGTGTCCTGTTCACAAGGTATGCTAGTGAAATGGCGACACAAAGCTTTTCAGAGTAAGCAATCAATGTCTGATTTGATATAAAACCTACTCCATGAGATGGAATCTATATCTGATGCTGCTTAGGTGACCGGAATCTGAGACTAGATAGTTTAGTGCCCTAGAGGAAAATTAAATACTACTGTTCTACTAAACTACTACATTCCTTTAGTAATCAAACGACTCTTAGTGGCATTCTGCTATACTCATAGATCAGTACCTGGCTAAGCCATCATTAGAAAATCTTCCTCCAGCAGAGCATATGAAAAAATAAAGAACCACATCTAACACGAAGAGATTGAGAGACCTAGGAACATTCTCTTTTAATAGGATGTCTCCATCAAATCCCTCACCTTGGGACTTAGTGAATTCTTTAGAAGAAGAGGCTGAAAGAGTTAGAAATCCAGAATAATGGGGAACACCAATGAAACATGACCTTCTAAACCCAGTAGAACTGATGCACATAGGACTTTTCAGAGACAGTGGCAATTTGCACTGGGCCAGTACAAATCTGTACACCCAGGGTCCTAGAGCTGGAAGGAGAAGTGAATACATGTCCCCACTCTAATCCAGAAGCTATCTCCAGTTGACAACTTACAAATGGAAAAAAAAAGTTTCCCCAAGGGAGTTTCACTGGGGAAACAAACTACTCTTAACAGTAGGCCACATGCCGAGGAGTAGATGGCTAAGAAAAAAACAAAACCATCTTTGACATGCCTTTCATGTCAACTTGACACGAGCTAGAGTTATCTGAAGGGAGGGACCTCAACTGGGAAAATGCCTCCATAAGATTCTGCTGGGTCCTTCTCCATTGTGGGTGTTATCATACCTGGACTGGCAGTACTGGGTTCTATAAGAAAGCAGGGTGAGAAATCCATGGGGAGCAAGCCTGTAAGCAGCATCCCTGGTTTCTGCATCAGCTCTTGCCTCCAAGTTCCTGCCTCTTTGAGTTCCTGTCCTGGCTTCTTTCAGTGGTGGACTATGATGTGGTAGAGTAAGTCAAATAAACCCTTTCCTCTTCCAAATTGCTTTGGTCATGGTGTTTCATCATAGCAATAGAAACCCTAACTAGCATATGTTTGGAGGTTCTTTGTCTCATAATGTTATGTCAAGACTTTTTTTTCCTGCTTCTCCACTCCCTTCCCCAGGCCTTTTGTGTATTTATTATGACTTCCAGTTGTGTTTTTGTGGGATTTCTGTATTTGTAAATGTATGTCTCTGCATCTATGAGTTTCTTCTGCTTGTTCTTTGACCCTTTAATTTCTGATTGTTTTGTCATATATAATTGTTTTTGTTTATTTATTGCTGGTTTTGTTATATAAATGTTATTTTACATTATGATACCTTAGTTGGCTGTTTGTTTTATAAAGAAAGACAGAAAGGGGTGGATCTGTATGGGTAGGCAGGTGGGGAGAAACTGGGAGGATTTGGAGTAGAGGATACCCTAACTAGAATATAGTGCATGAAAAAACCTTATTTCAATAAATTTTTTAAATCAGCTACCTGTTTTGCAATGAGACCAATATTGAAAATTCAGTCTGTGCTTATAAAAGATAATAGAAGATGTCCATCTCTGAAATAACATCAACAAAGAGCATGGGGAGTCACAAAATTCTATATCAAGAAGTAGAATTGAGAAATCTATATAGCTTGTATTGTTGTTGTTTGGCTCTTAATTATCCTGCAAAGCTTAAGTGGTTAAGGTTTGGGCCCCAATTTAATAGTCAGAAGCAGGGCATTGTGGAGGTCACCAGAATGTGAACATTCTGACCTCATCAATTGGTTCATTCACTGAAATGTGAATAATTAAAGAGAAATTTCCAGTTTGTAGAAACTGTAGAATGTGTAACATGATTGTGGAAAGTGGGCTAATCATCTCCAGGTTCCTTTCTCTGTTTTCTGTTCATGAAGTAAACAGTGTTGTTCCTATAAACCTTCCACTATGATGTGGGGCTGCACCATAGCCTAAAAGCAATTCTGTCTTTTAGCCAAGAGCTGAAACTTCTAAAAGAATTTTATATACTCTTTCTTCCTTCCTTTATTTTGTGATTTTGTCCCAACAAAGAAGCCTAACACTTTTATTTTTATTTTTTATAAAACATTCAGTGTCTATCTTTTATTCTGATTTCACCTTGCAGAACTCTATTTTATTTAAGACATACCTGGTGGATGTTCATAATAATATAAACAAAATTGTACATTCCTTCTTTTGGGTTTCTTAGAGAATTCTTTAGGATCTGGACACAGACCAAAGTTTGATCCAAAAGGATTTTTTAATGGTTAGCATTGTAGAGATCTAGAGATGGTGTGGATACAAAGTTTCTAAAGGAAGCTAGGTACTTCAGAGGCCACACAAGGAAAAAATTACTATATGAAGAAAAAGCCTAAATGAACTGGACTGTGCCATGGGAGAAGGTGAATCTTTTATGAAGGCTCCAAAGTCTGTTCCCACAGGGGAAACATAGAAGGATAAATTACTTCCCTCACTCCCATGAAGGAAACTATAGAAACACACAATCAAAACAGTAATTTATTTAATGAGAAGTGAGATAAGTAACTCTCCAAGTAATAACTCTGTAACTTCTACCCTAGATAATAGCCCTTGCCAGGTATCAGTTTCACCCAGAGCCTCTTTTGAATCTGATCTGCTGGGCATATAATGTTATACATTGAGGGAAAGGAATCATAGTAGAATTCCAGTTTTCAGAATTTCCATGGTGGTATCGAAGCTTTGAAAGGAAGATGATGGAGCAGAGGTAAGAAAGTCACCAAAGATTCCAAGTATGCAGTTTCCTGTGGATAGTCAGAATACTGAGGTAGATAATGTACACTGAAGCCAAATAAACAACAGAGCAAGACTATCCCAGCCTCACGATGCCCTACAGCCCTGATTCCATCTTTAGATCTCATCTCCTTTCAGTTTCATCTAAGGTTCAGAGCTTCCTTTCTGAAGTCCTTTACAAACTCATTTGAATGTGTTCCCGAGAGGGGACACTGTTGCATGCATAGCCCTACATTCTGCAAGGAACAGTGGAAGCCAAACGGTGCCCCCTGTTCATTGAGCGTATCAGTGAAGAACCTACCTAAGTATAGAAGGAGTAGAGGGATATAGCTCTGTGAAGGAGTTCTTGTCCTGGCTTCCATCTCCAGCACTGTAAAAGTAAACACAAAAGTGAAAGGACGTCATTTTTGCTGATCATTGAGGACTGCAGGAGAAGACAGTAGGTAAGGTAGGTAAGGACTAAATTATGAAATTACTTAAGATAATCCTGGGATTGTAAAATATTGAGTGGATTTTTGCTTAATCGCTGTATAAAGAACTTTTCTGTGTGGCTTTTGTTCACTTATTTTCGTTGTTTCCAGTCTCCACCTCTCTATTCCTTCATTTCATTTCCTCCTTCTGTTTTCATATTACATGCGTTTTATTAACTTCCCCACTCTCTCCTTTAGAAGTCTTTATTTTTCCTCTCATAGGTTCCTTTCTAGTTTTCTGGCTGCTACACACATATACTCATACCTAAATACACACAGATGCAGATGCACACACATGCATACACAGAGAGAGGAGGGGAAGGAGCTAGATGAGAACAAGAGAGAACAAGCAATATCTCCTTTAGGGATTTGGTAACCTAACAATATTTTTCAAATTCCATCTATTTTTATGGTGAATAAAATTCCATTATACTAATGTACCACATTTTTATTATCCTTCTATCAGCTGAAGAATGCTGAGGCTGTTTCTATGTACTGGACAGTATGAATATGGCAGCAATGAGCACTGATGTACCAAGGTCTCTGTGGTAAAATATAGAGACATTTGGGTATATGCATGAGTAATAGAGCAGAGCTATACTGCAGTTCTCTATTTAGTTATTTGAGAAACTTCTGAACTGGCTTCCATAGTGAATGCTTCAGATTACATTACCAGTGAATGAGGGTTTTGCTTTTCTCATATCCTTGTCAACATTTGTTTTCTTGATGATAGCCATTTCGACTGGGGAAGAGACAGAATCTCAAAACAGTCTTAATTTGCATCTTGATAAAGTTGATACAGTGTTTCTTTATCTTGAGCAGTTACTATTTCTAACATAGTTAATAATCTTATTGCTAAACTGGATCACATGGATCTTGACCAGAGCTACTGGAGGCAGGTCAAAGACTATATTTGTGTCACTCAAAGCTCCAGAAAGTCAGGAAGGACCTATGTATCTTATTTTTGAGACAGTGTCTATGCAGCTCAGCCTGGCCTTAAACTTGATATTTTCCCATCTTAGCTTCCCAAGTACTGCTTTACAAATGCGTGGCATGTACAGTTTTCTCTTCCCTATCCATAGTCTTATTGTATGGTGTGGCATGCATTAGTAAGTCCACTAATTGTGAGTTAAGGAAAAATAAGAAGGTGGAGCTGGAAATATACATATCACCAAATATCTAAAGACTTTCTCAATCAAGATAAATTATCTTCATAGAGGTAGAAACTAAGACCATGCACTCTGCAAAAGGCATTTCAACTTAAAGAAAGAAATCTCTTATGTAACACATGGATAAAAATGAAGACATTCATACTGGAGCTAAGAAATTCCATTATGAGCCAGAAATTAGTATCTAAACATAAATTAAGGCCTTTAAAAAGCAGTAAATTGAGATAAAGATATAGTAAGCTTCCATTCCCTTTATATTCAACTGACACATCTTAATGATAAACGGTGCCTTTCTTTTTGGCTAAAAGGTTGTTCATGTTGGTTCTTCTGTTTCTATAGAGGTAAGGATTAAACTCAAAGTCATACACATGCTGAGTACCCACTACCACTGACCTACATTTCCAGACTTACTAAAGGGTTTTGTGAATAAGGAATTGCTTATAGTCCCACTTGGAGTGTTTTTCTAAACTATCTTCCAGTGAACAAACATTTATAGAAATAGTTTTTTTAAAATAGTCATTCCCCTGTATCTGCACACAACGAAATTCCCTTTGGATGACTCTAAATCTGTGGCTGTTAAATCCCTTCTATAAAGTGGTACAGCATTTGTGTAGAAGCTCCATATACTTCTGTATGTATTAAATAACTTTTAGGTAATATATTATATACTAATATAATATAAACACTATAGTAGTTTTATTGTGACTTTGAGAAACTGAAAGAAATATATTTTAAATGAAGACATTATTCAACATATTACTATAACATATTTTATAAATTGTATATATACATATATTTATATATACACAATACATATTATACATACATATATATTTGGGGATTTTTTCTTCTTGTTGGAGATATAGTTTTGCTACATAGCCCAGGCTGCCTCAAATTTGCGACCCTTCTGCTTCATTCACCACAGTACTGCAATTAGGGAAATGTATTACCATGCCTGGCATGATTTGCTCTTCTTGTTTTAGTTTTTATTTTTGTTTTATTTTGTGTCTCTCTTCAAATTGCTGAAGATCAAAATTTAAGACATCTGCATGATAGGCAACTGAAATAATTTTGATATGTGGCCTATTAAATCCATAAAGTGTAGGACTCATTGTCCAATACTGTCTGTGGTACAGGAAATGTGAAATGAAAATGAACTAGAAAAGACACAGTTGCTTCAATGTAAAGAAATTGAAGAAGAATGTAAACAGGCATGGAAAATGTAAATGTATGATGGAGTTCTTGAATTGATCTTTGGGATTAAGAAATATTATGATGGAGCTAGAAGGATGGAGAGGACTCACAATACTAAAGTAACTATAGTGGGATTTCCTACAAAATATTTTCAAACTATCCTTCTTTTGATCAAATGAAACAGGATAGTCTGGGGAAAGTATATGGATAATAAAATATTGTCAAATTCTACATCCCATAACTGCCTATCTCAACATTTTCCTGGGATTTAAAGAGGCAATTACTACAAGGCAGAGGGGAGATGTCCAGAAAACGGGTTCTTTCCCAGAAACTTTGTAGAGGAATTCAATTGCTATCAGGCAGGAAAGACGCAATGGACAAGACACTGCAGGAAGTGGTCATGGAAACAGCAATCTTGGGCGGTAAAGCAAATTAAAACATTTGGGATAAAATACAATGCTTCATACATGATTTTGAAATTCATGATGTATTCTCATTGTAACTATGCTTGCTTCTTTCCAGGCAAAGACTGTAATTATATGGAGCCAGAGAACTTAACAGCCACTTCAAAATTCATTCTTTTGGGACTTTCAAAAGAAAATGATATCCAGCCACTTCTATTTTGGCTGTTCCTGTTCATTTACTTGGTCTGCATCATAGGGAATCTGCTTATTATCCTGGCTATTGGCTCTGACTCCCACCTCTGGACTCCAATGTATTTCTTCCTCTCTAACTTATCTTTCACAGACATTTGTTTCATCTCCACCACGGTTCCTAAGATGTTAGTGAACATCCAGGCACAGAATAAATCCATCACCTATGAAGGCTGCGTTACCCAGATGTATTTTTTCATGTTTTTTTCTGGACTGGATAGTTTGTTACTGACCGTAATGGCCTATGACCGGTTTGTGGCCATATGTCACCCCTTGCACTACATGATTATCATGAACCCTTACCTTTGTGGTCTTTTACTGCTACTGTCTTGGCTAATCTGCCTGGCCTATTCATTGTTACAAACATTAATGTTTTTGAGGGTGTCTTTCTGCAAGAAAACAGAAATCCCTCACTATTTCTGTGAACTTGCTCAGATGCTCAAGCTTGCCTGCTCAGACACCCATGCCAATGATATCCTGCTCTATTGTGTAACTGGTTTGCTAGGTATTATTCCTCTGTCTGGGATTCTTTTCTCTTATTCTAAAATCATCAACTCCATAGTAGGCATTTCATCTGCTAGAGGGAAGTATAAAGCCTTTTCTACTTGCGGGTCTCATCTTTCAGTGGTCTCATTGTTCTATGGTGCAGGCCTTGGTGTCTACCTCACTTCTCAAACATCCTATAACTCCAGAGAGGGTTCAGTAACCTCAGTGATGTATACTGTGGTTGCTCCCATGCTCAACCCCTTCATCTACAGCCTGAGAAATAGGGATCTGAAGCAAGTTCTTAGAAGACTGTTTCATAGCACAGGAGATAGGTCTCAGTGTGATAATATAAAAATGGATACATGAATCTAGAGTTTTGATGATCAGTATATTCCTATTCCTGCACACATTACATTTTCCTGTATTCTTTTTTTTTTTTTTGGTTTTCGAGACAGGGTTTCTCTGTGTAGCTTTGTGCCTTTTCCTGGAACTCACTTGGTAGTCCAGGCTGGCCTCGAACTCACAGAGATCTGCCTGCTCTGCTCCCAAGTGCTGGATAAACGTGCCCACAACGCCTGACCGAGACAGAGATTCTTAGTATAATTAATTTCCAGACAGAGGCCAAAGAAAAACATTGCCCATTAAGTATTGGAAACAACAATGACTTAGAGGAGTTGAACAATGATGTGTAGGTATATGTCTTTTTATATCTCTCTTTTTACTTGCTGTGTTTTCTACTTGACCCCTACACACTTATAAGTATATATCCTTGAAATTGTTTGCATAAGAGGTATAGTTACTGGCTACCATGTTTCACGTTTGTTGTTTCAAGTTTATCTTTGGCCCTGGAATATTTTAGTCTTGTATTTCATGAGTTGTATTTCTTTTCTGTGTCTTAAGAATACAGGAAAATGCCGGGCGGTGGTGGCGCACGCCTTTAATCCCAGCACTCGGAGCAGAGCAGGCGATCTCTGTGAGTTCGAGCCAGCCTGGACTACAAGTGAGTTCCAGGAAAGGCACAAAGCTATACAGAGAAACTCTGTCTCGAAAAACCAAAAAAAAAAAAAAAAAAGAATCTCTGTCTCTGTCTCTCTCTCTCTGTCTCTCTCTCTGTCTCTCTCTCTCACACACACACACGTTCACATATACTCAAATACACATATATGATATACACTATATATATAGATATATATCAGCATATTATAATTGATATTAAATCAAAGTATAGAGTGCCTACTAATCAGAAGGTAGAGGCAGAAAATTTAGGAATTCAAAGTCATCCTGAACTTCACAGTGGTAAATAAAACATAGAAAATAATTTCCTCAATATTGCTCTTGCCTAGACACACTTCTCAAAACTTCACATTTGGCTCCTTTTCAGAAACACGAAATAAAAGTTGAGTCGCACTTATGAATTTACAACAGCTATTGTTACCTATATAAGATCAAGCCAGTCAAAATTCCAGCACGGATTGGGGAGGGACTTGTGAGGCCCCACTTCAAAGTGAAGCGCTATTGGCAGTTTATGGAAAGTGGTAGTGGGGGCAGTCGGTCTTCATCTTTCTTTGGTTGTTTGGGAATTGGTAAGTTGCACATGCCTAGATGGCCCCACACCCATGGGCATGTGTGCAGCACTAAGTGAAGGCAAGTGGTTATAAAATGAAACAAAACCTGAATATGTGAGGATTTGGTTATGGGAATAAGAGGAGTTGAGGGTGATCTAATCAAGATGTAACTTACAAATGTATCAAATTGTCAAATGAATAAAATATTTTAAAAAAAGAAAAGTAGCTCCATTCAAGGATTCTCCTATACCAAAGAGCTGATAGGACAAAACATCTTTTATATATATCTTTAGCTTCATAGGGAAATACTCTGGAACTTAGACCCTGTGGTAGTTTGAATGCAATTGGGTCCCATAAGCTCATAGGGAGTTATGAGGAGGTGTGGCTTTGTTGGGAGTAGGTGTGGTCTTGTTGGAGGAAGTGTGTCACTGTGGGGGTGGGCTTTAAGGGCTCATATGCTCAAGATACTGTCCAATGTTACAGTCCACTTCCTGTTGCGTTTTGATCAAGATGTAGCCAACACAACACCATGCTCCCTACCATGATGATGATGAACTGAACCTCTGAACTGTAAGCTGCCAACTCATTAAAATGTTTTCTTTTGTAAGAGTTGCTGTGGTCATAGTGTCTCTTCACAAGAATAGAAACCCTAAGACAGAACCCAAAGCTGAAACCTACCCTGAGTTGGCTTGAGGACTGCTGAACCACCCACTTGGTGAGAAGTGGGTATAGACTTGGTCAAATTCAAATGTTTTACTTGTAACTTTACCATTTATTAAAGAAATTCCTGTCTCTCAGCAATAATTATTGGATTGATTAAAGAATCAGTATTATGTGTCTAATACATAGATGCTTGATAAATGGTAGGCATTTTTGTGAACACAATGTTTATTTATCCTATCTCATGTCAGTAAGAGGCAAGTCTAATAGCAGATCCTCCACTCCTGAAAGCTGTGCCCTGCTATGATACCCAAGAAGCACCTGAGAGTAAGACATAAACTGACCGGCTCTCAGGAAAACTTTTATTTAGTGCAATAAAATCTTACGTTTCATACACAGATCTCTTGGCATTGGTAACCTGGTCTGAAATTAGGGGTGGAGGTGGGAGCAAAATAATGTTTACTCTCATGATCATGAATTGTTCACTTTGATTTTTACTTCCTGTTCTAGAAATTATTACTCTACTATAATGTTTATGAATCAGGACTCTATAGGTATTTGAGGTCAGATCACTTTTCCAACCTGTGGTGCAGCCTTCCCTGAGTTTTCTATATTTAGCTATTTAACACAGTATATTTTTATGACAATAACAGGGGTTCTCCCATTAAGTCATGGCCATTCACCCAAAATGTCTCTAGAGCACCCTCAGAGCAAGATCCCCTTTGGTAAGAACTACTGATCTATCAATCAGAGGTCAGAAAAAAGGACAAGTAATAAAGGGATGTGTCAACAACAGAGACCTAAAACAGGGTATACTAAGCTATTGGCCTCTAGTTAGGAATCCTTGCCTAGAGAAGGGCTGAGATTTAGAAGCAATGCCGAAGTGTTACAGAATTAATATGCCTTTCCAGAGAAAAATCACTCCAAGAATTTAAGAGATTAAGAAAGGAAATTTTCTTTAACAGTAGCATTTGACTGGTTCTGGATAAAACGTAAAAGGACCTATATGACAAGAACTTTAAGTCCCTGAAAAAAAAAATTGAAGAAGATGTCAGAAAATGGAAAGATCTCCCATACTCATGGATAGGCAAGATTAACATAGTAAAAGAGGCAATCTTACCAAAAGCAATCTACAGATTCAATGCAATCCCCATCAAAATCCCAACACAATTCTTCACAGACCTGGAGAGAATAATACTGAACTTCATATGGAAAAACAAAAAACCCAGGATAGCCAAAAGAATCCTGTACAATAAAACAACCTCTGGAGGCATCACGATCCCTGACCTCAAGGTCTACTATAGAACTACAGTAATAAAAACAGCTTGGTACTGGCATAAAAACCAACATGTGGACCAATGGAATCGAATTGCAGACCCTGACATTAGTCCGCACACTTATGAACATATAATTTTTGACAAAGAAGCATAAAGTGTACAATGGAAAGAAGAAGGCATCTTTAACCAATGGTGCTGGCACAACTGGATATCAACATGTAGAAGGCTGCAAATAGATCCATATCTCTCACCATGCAACAAAACTTAAGTCCAAGTGGATCAAGGACCTCAACATAAATCCAGTTACTCTGAACCTGCTAGAAGAGAAATTAGGAAGTAGTCTTGAATGCATTAGCATAGGAGATCACTTCCTAAATATAACACCAGTAGCACAGACACTGAGAGAAACAATCAATCAATGGGACATCTTAAAACTGAGAAGCTTTTGCCAGGCGGTGGTGGTGGTGGTGCACACCTTTAATCTCAGCAAAATTAGAAGGTAGAGCCAGGAGGATCTCTGTGAGTTTGAGGCCAGCCTGGGCTATCAAGTGAGTTCCAGGAAAAGGCGTAAAGCTACACAGAGAAACCCTGTCTCAAAAAAACCAGAAAAAAGAAAAAAAAAAACTGAGAAGCTTTTGTAGAGCAAAGGATACGGTCAACAAGACAAAGCCAGCCTACAGAATGGGAAAAGGTCTTCACCAACCCCATATTTGACAGAGGGCTGATATTCAGAATATATAAAGAACTCAAGAAATTAGACATCAAAATGCCCAATAGTCCAATTAAGAAATGGGCTATAGAACTAAACAGAGAATTCTCAACAGAGGAAACTCAAATGGCTGAAAGACATTTAAGGAATTGCTCAACATCCCTAATGATCAGGGAGATGCAAATCAAAAGGACTCTGAGATACCACCTTACACCTATCAGAATGGCTAAGATCAAAAACACTGAAGACAGCTTATGCTGGAGAGGATGTGGAGCTAGGGGAACTCTCCTCCACTGCTGGTGGGAATGCAAGCTTTTACAACCACTTTGGAAATCAATATGGTGCTTTCTTAGAAAACTGGGAATCAATCTCTCTCAAGATTGAGCTATACCTCTCTTGGATATATACTCAAGGAATGCTCAATCATACTTCAAGGGCACTTCCTTATCTATGTTCAGAGCAGCATTGTTTGTAATAGCCAGAACCTGGAAACAACCTAGATGCCCTTCAACTGAAGAATGGATAAATAAAATGTGGTACATATATACAATGGAATACTACTCAGCAGAGAAAAACAATGACATCATGAGGTTAGCAGGCAAATGAATGGATCTAGAAAAAAATCATCCTGAGTGAGGTAACTCAGATTCAGAAAGACAAACATGGTATGTACTCACTCATAGGAGGATACTAGATGTAAAACAAAGATGGTGGGCACGCTAATTCAGCATCAGCAGAGCAGCATTCTTGATAGCACTCACAAGTAGAGAAAGGCAAAACAAGAAATGTAAAACAAAAACAAACAACAAAAAAAACAAACAAAGATGACTAGACTGCTACTCACAACTCCAGGGAGGCTACCTAGAAAACAGGACCCAAAGAAAGACACAGGGATCACCCAATGATGGATAAATGGATGAGATCTACATGAGCAAACTGTACGTGAGTGGGGGTAATGAAGGGCAAGTTTCCAGGGAAAGAGAGCTTAGGGGAGTGGGAGATCCTAGCTGGATCAAGAACAGAGAGGGAGAACAAGAATAAAGACCATGATAAATGAAGACCACATGAGAATAGGAAGAAGCAAAGTGCTAGAGAGGTCCACAGAAATCCACAAAGATATCTCCACAATAGACTACTGGCAATGGTCAAGAGAAAGCCTGAACTCATCTACTCTGGTGATAGGATGGCCAAACACTCTAACTGTTGTGCTAGAAATCTCATCCAATGACTGAGGAACCAGATGCAGAGATCCATGGCCAGGTCCCAGTTGGAGCTCCAGGAATACAATGAGTGGGAAAGAGGAGGGTTTGTATGAGTGAGAATTATTGAGACCAAGATTGGATAAAGCACAGGGACAAATAGCCAAACTAGTGGAAACACATGAACTATGAACCAATAACTGAGAAGCCCCCAACTGGATCAGACCCTCTGGATAAGTGAGACAGTTGATTAGCTTGATCTGTTTGGGAGGCATCCAGGTAGTGGGACCTGGACCTGTCCTCAGTGCATGAGCTGGCTGTTTGGAACCTGGGGCTTATGCAGGGACACTTTGCTCATTCTGGGAGGAGGGGACTGGACCTGCCTGGACTGAATCTACCAGGTTGAGCTGAATCCCCAGGGGAGTCTTTGCCCTGGAGGAGATGGGAATGGGGAGATTGGCTGGAGGGAAGTGGCTGGGGCAGGGGATGACAAGGGAATCTGTGGCTATGTAAAATTAAATTAAATTATAAAATAAAAAAATTATAAAAAAAGGAAACCAGCCTTGAACAGAAAAAATTATCAGCATATATAGGTCTTAAGGTTACACGTTCCATATATGAAATCATCTGTATATCGCTTAGGTCTCAGACCCATGTTTTACTTTGAACAGAGCCGTTGAAACAGAAATAGTGTCTGCAAGTATAACTGCTTGGCCAGATGGAACACTTACACAGCAAAGATAGTGCCATAGTTACTTCTGAAGTACACCAGTGCTGTTCTTTTCAAATAGCTGATACCTACAGTCATCCTGCCTTCCTACCTGGCAGAATTATGGTTTTTTTTTTTTTTGAACCAGGATATAATGGAAGACCAAGACTTAAATCATCTTACACGGCCCTCCTAATCTGTCCCTTGCAGGCATGATCTCTGATTTGGGGACGACTGGAAATCAGACTTGCCTCCTCCTATTCTGATAATCAAGATCCACTGGAGGTCAATGCTAGTGAAAAAACATTAGCTGAGACATTTTCTTAACAATTCCAAACTTTTTCTACACTTTCTAAAAAGCCTGGTGAGTACAATACTTATCTTCTAGTCATATGGAGGCATCTTCTAGTTAAATTCTACTTTTTGTAACAGTATTTGCTAAGCAAGATTTTTTTCCTTTATTGAATTTTTTTCATATAATATATTCAGATTACCATTTTGCCTCCCTCTAATTCCCCCAGTTCCTCCCCACCTTCCCTCCCACCTGAATATACCCACTTTCTGTCTCACATTAGAAAACAGGCTTCTAAGCAATGATGATATAATAATATAATATAAAAATTGTGGAATAGGACAAAACAAATAAACAGAAAGAAAAGAGTCCAAGAAAAAGGCACAAGAAACAGATACAGATTCAGAGATCCACTCATTATACACACAGAATCCCATAAAAATACAAAACTGGAAGTCATATATATATATGGGATCTTAGTGGCTTTACCAAGAATTTCGTCTTATAAAAAAGGGGCCCTGGTCTCCTAGACAATTCTATCTACCTGCTTAGAATCATAAGCCAAGTTTCCTTCCACTGTAAACTGTTTCCTTCCCATTTCTAGGATGATCTATGTGGCAGTCTCCAAATTCTGGACTCTAAGTGTTTGTGCATATCTGTTCATCTTACCTGTGAGCTATACCAGAGCATCAAGTGAATCTACTGGGGTAAATTAAAAAGGATAGAAAAGAAAACTAGTATGCTGAAATTTGCCTTTGATTCCTCACAGAAAAACATGGTTTGAGGTATTTCATAACAAAAGCCACAAAGAAGCATGATCTGCTTGTACTCAAGCAAATGATTGGTTGGCTAGGGAACAATGGGGAGGGATAATAGGCAAGTCACAAAACGTTTTTGAGACTATCCTGATGATAGTGATGGCTTTATGGACATAGAGACCTTAAAACAACAAATTATACACTTTAAATATATGCAAATTCTTATATGCCAAAGACATCTCAGTAAAACTATTCACTCTCACTTGGATTTTCATAATGTAAACAAAATGGTTTGTGGTACACTGCAAAAAGAATAGCTACCACAGGGCTGGGGATAGAGTGCTTGCTTCCTTCATGCTTGAAACTGGGTTAGATCTCCAGCATTGTATGATTGGGCATAGTGACACGGGCTGGTAAACCTAGCTCTCAGGAGGTAGAAGCAGAAGGATCAGAAGTTCAAGAATATCCTCTCCTCCCCGGCTACAGTTTGACGTCAGCCAGGGTTACAAGAGATCTTGTTACAAGAAAAAAAAAATTCTCTGTATCCACACCTCTTCTAATAAACTGAGCAGGTTCCATCCTGGGGTCAGTCATGTGAGTGGAAGGCTCTAATGTGGTGTGAACAAAAGGGCAGAGCAGACTCTGAAGAGCAGTGTAGCACGTGATCTTCTGTAGCCCTCCACCAAAACACTAAACAACCCGAGGCTGCATTAGCACACTGATACAGTGTGCAAGCTGTCCACCTCCCTCCAGATTTACTATAAAGTCCCTCACTCCCTACTTACTTCAATAATGTGGTTTCTTTAAAGCCTTCCTATATCTCTGCATTCAGGGTTGATATACTTCCTCAATTCTATTACTGGTTGGCTTCCCCCACCAGTGCTGGTGACTCAACCCAGGGCCTCATGCCCTCTAGGCAAGTGCTTTATTCGTGTGTTCACCAGATGTTTCTCTTTACTTCCAATAAGCCTTCAACACACAACGTTTGCCTCACTTCTGCATGTGTCTGACAGCCCGAAGTCCAACACCCCCTCTTTGGGTATCCTTAACTTCCTAGAGTTAACTACTTTATATCTTTGTTCCTAGCCTTTCACTCAGCTAAGGATAAGGCAATGCTTTATCGACCTTTCTTTGCCCAAAGCTAAGTGCCAAGAATTTAATTGATATTCAATGTATGTTCATACTGAAGTCCCAAGAGAGAAAAAGTTCAACTTGATCAGAAGTTTGACTAATGTTACACAAGACAGATGGGCCATGGTGGAGAAGTCTCAGGAATAAAAAATACACACCGTGACTAGATGGGCCTTCAATTAGAAGCTCCCCTCAGAGGGCACATGTAAATAAGGTACTTTGTTTTGAGAATTGGCAGGGAAGGGCAATGAGATGCAAGAGCCCTGGGCCACTTAAGTGCCTATGAGAACTCATTAGCTCTGTCTGCCCTAGCTGATGTGAGGAAGGGAGGAATTGGCCACGAGGGAGAAGTAGTACTGCACTCCCAAGCCTCCTAATTAAACAAATGGCTTAGTTCTTCTCAAAGTTGAGAAAGTGTTTTCTTCCCTTAGGCTAAGCCTCTGGGTACATCTTTTCCCTCTAACATTAGGCAAGAACCTGTAAGTGACTGCTATTCTTTCACTAATGAGCTTGGGTAAACTTTTGACCGAGGCCCACTAAAAATCCAGCACTTTAATTCAGTGAGGTGCAACTGTCTACCCAGCTTCATGTACCCGAGAACTGTGGTATTGTTGAGTGGAGAAGAGGGCATAACAGACTCCTAACAAAAGACAAGACTCAGAGCTGTGGAAACAGCTCACACTAGCTCAAATGCTCCACTAGCTGGAGATGTGAATATCAACGGTGACCACTCGCTGCTCTCTTTCCTTTCCAGCTAGTTGACTGTTTCTCCATTTCTCTCTCTGTAGGAGGTGAATGACTACCTTGCAGCGATCTGGGATAGAGACCAGACAACTCACAAAAAGAGCTCAAGTTTGCCATTTTCCCCCATGGGTCTAGTGAAAAAAAAAAAAAAAAAAGGATCATGTTAGTGAGATTGTTATAAAAGTCCAAGGTTAGAATTTGTCTATGAAAGTAATTTAAATATTTTAGATTTTCACTAAATTCATTTCAAAATTGACCTTCAATCTGAAATCAAGACAGTGTGCAATGTGCAACTAAAGTGCTTAAAGTGAATGATTTTTTGGGGGGAGGGAGGTCAGAAGGGGGCAAAAATTAAATCTGTGAGACCAAAGCAAATAGCAGTGAAAACACTTATGGGTTAAGTGAGTGAAGGTACCACTTGAGAGTACAGTATAAGTACTGTATGCCCACAGCCCTGGATTCCATCTCTAGCACTGGAAAAAGGTAAATCAAACACAGATCCAGGTACCTTTAAAAACAGCAAGGAAAGTCAAGTTTTGACATCGTTACGTAACCCTTTTTTAATTCCTGCAACACTAGAATAAAGCAAATGCAGTACTACAAAGACAATTAGAATTGCTGTCATATCGAAATAAATACTTATGCAATTATTCAGCAGGCATGACAAACCCTCTTCCTACTTGCTTTATTCTAAAGGATTAGAAAGCTGAAATGCAGTTATCTCCTAAGGATTTTTGTATAAGATTGTTTCTTGAAAAGTCCAGGCAGCCAATAACTACTATCCATAGCAGAGATTTAACATACTAGACCTCTCTATGTAAACCTTTACATTGCCTTTCCTCAGAGAACTTATCATTATATAGCTATATACATCAACTTGTATTATGAATCCAAAAGCTTAGTGTAGATTCATATGTACATGACTTTCATATTACTGCCTAGGAAGGACCTGGGAATGCCTATGACCACCACAGTTACCTGTAGGAGATTGGTTCCCCCAAACCCTGTAAATATAAGAATCTATGGATATTCATGTTCGCCATACAAAATGGGTCAGTATCTGTACAGAACAGATGTTACTCTTCCCATATATCTGTCACATGTAGATGATGTATGCTGAGGAAAATTAGCTAGGTTCACATGATTATCATGTGAAAAGTAATTGTTCTCTCAGTAACATAAAATAAAGTGATACAGGCAAATACATTATTTGTTATAATATAGTCTCTGAGTAAAAAACAAACAAAGTATTGATATCAAATTAAAAATGTTTAGGTTTTCTGCTACAAACACATATAAATACCAGGTATAGTGGTGCACAGGTATAATTCCAGAACTGGATAAAAGCAGAGGATTTGTTCAGAGTCATCCTCAGCTACATACTGAAGCCTCAAGACTTCAAACACCTCCCCCATCAACAAAAACCAAAAACAAAAACATGGAAAACACAGCAGAAAAATGATTGGGAGTCTATAGTTCAATATATTCATATCCAGGCTCACAATACACACCTGACATTCCCCAAGGATTCCTATAAAAGAGAAAGGCAGTATATCATACAGATCTTTCCATATAGATTCCAAATCTCATACCATGTTAGGATAAATGTATAAAGAGTGCATCTCCTCTGTGTTAACTCTAGTGAAGAACAAGATTGACACCTACTATATGGTGTGGACAAGGGTGTGAAAACCAAGTGATAAGCCAAAGACCCTCAAAAAGGTACATGTGAATGAAGCACAAGGTAGACACTTGAGTGTTGATAGGACCAGCTGTCTAGTGCAATGACAGAGCACATGCACAAGGCTGCTGAGAAGGTACTATGAGTACCTCCAAACAACCAAACAATAGAAGAAAATCAACTAACAAACACACGATCAGATTCAAAGTCCAGTCCCTGTTCCTATGATCATCTATCCTGAAAACATACTAAATATTGGGATGTGTTGAGATCATTACTGCTGCTCTTCCTTGTAGCAAGGTCAGGGTTAAGTAACAGATTTTACAGAACAGTGTGAACACTCCCATCACAGTGGGCATCTGGTGTTAGAACAGACCTACCTAGCTGCTGATGGGTATCTGTTTTTTTTCAAGACAGGGTTTCTTTTTTTTTTTTTCTCCATTTTTCTTTATTAAGAAATTTTCTACTCACTCTACATACCACCCACAGATCCCATCTCCTCCCTCCTCCCACCCTTCCCTCCCAAACCATCCCACATCCCCCAATGAAGGTCTCCCATGGGGAGTCAGCAGAGCCCAGCACATGGAGCCCAGGCAGGTCCAAGCCCCTTCCCATGCACCAAGGCTGCACAAGGCATCACACCACAGGCACTGTATTCCCGAAAGCCTGCCCATGCACCAGGGATGGATCCCAATCCCCCTGCCTGGTGCCCCCCAAACAGTTCGAGCCAAACAACCATCTTCCATATCCAGAGGGCCTAGTACAGTCCCATGGGGGCTCCATAGCCACTAGTCTACAGTTCATGGGCTTCCACTGGTGTGGCTGGCCATTGAGACAGGTTTTCTCTGTGTTGTTTTGGTGCCTGTCCTGGATCTCATTCTGCCGTCCAGGCTGGCCTCGAACTCAACAGAGATCCACCTGGCTCTGCCACTCGATTGCTGGGATTAAAGGTGTGTGCCACCAATGCCTGGCTCTATTAAGTTTCTTAAATAGGGTTACCAGATGCCAGGTGAAGTAAGAAATAATGAGAGGTAGGGGGGTACTTGGATCAAACTAAATGTCTCAGTTCTAAGAAGTACTACCACAACTAATGTTTGACTGTATGATAGGGTTATGGGGATGTACTCTTGTAGTAACCTGAAGTACATCTATACACAGCTATCAATAGCACAGCACATGAACAACTTGAAAAGTCACATGAATACTTGACTTAAAGTACTTAAAAATCTGTACCTAATAATCCCAAGAATACTCACTAAAACTTTGCGTAAAAGTAGCAGTGATAAACTTTCCAGGAAAGGGGTATGGTTCCTGGACAGCATCCAACAGGATAGGAAACTCACTTCCAACCAATAAAGCAAACAGAAACAAATAACCATCCCATTATAAACTTGTAATCAATTTTATTTTTTTCTCAGGTAATAGAAATTCTAGATGTAATACATTGAGCACCAACGTAAATTCTTTCATAAGTCATAGTATAGATTAGAATCACAATAGAAATTCTAGATGTAATACATTGAGCACCAATGTAAATTCTTTCACAAGTCACAAGTCACAGTATAGACTAGAATCACTGTGAGTTCTCTAGAGTGACCTCTTTAGATTGGGTTTTCATCTTCAGGGTCACACAATGAATTAAAAAAAATCAGACTTTTTTTTTCAAGAGCTTTTTCTCAGAAAGCCACACAAAGACTTCTGTTTATCAGTCAATTGGCCAGGGTCATGGAATGTAGACAATACTAGTACATGAACAACTGCAAAAGATTTCTTAATGTAGCACCATTTACTAATCATATAAAACCATAATTCTTCTGCTGTAGGAGTTTAAAATGCATACTGGGGAAGCAACTAGAGATCTCTGTTATTGTTTTTGGAAGAAAGCCACAAGCAACCAAAGGATCTACATTAGGAAGCTTCATGCTTTGACCACAACAAATCTGATACATACTAAAAATACTCACATTACCCAGTGCATAGCACCACACAATTCTAAATATGCCATTGGTTAGGTTAAGTTTCCCAAAGGAAATTAGGATAGGAACAAAGCTACATACATATTGTTTGTGATGGGGCTCAGAGTTATTCAGAGCACCATAACCTTAAAAATAAAAAGATCAAGAAAACTAAAGAGCTGGACTCTGCTGTCATTACGAAAGACTTGTAAATACAACCCTACAATCATACACAAGGTGATTGTGGCTAAAGCATTTTCACAGAGTTAGCAATAGTGTAAGTTCTCACATGTTTCTGGAAAGAACTGCAAATTGCATTTTTTTTTTCTTTTAAAAAGCTGTAAAAATTTTCTCCTAATGTGAGTGTTCATAGGAATCCTAATAACCAAGGAATGAATAGTATTATTCTCAAACTCAGCACTATTATAGTAGTACACATAATTCTTTGACATGGATGACTTCTGTGTATCATAGGCTATTTTGGTAGCATCTCTGATGTCATCTTTCTATATGCCTGTAGCACCTCCCTCCCCTTTCTCAAAATCAAATCTTTCCAGACATCGACAAATGCCCCAAAGAGCAAAACTTCCCCAGGTTGAGAACCAATGCTGCCTGAAAAGATTTTCACAAACAGCATGTATGTCAGAATTTGAGTGCCACACAGCATTTCTGCCAGATGCCTTTTCTTTTTAAAAAGAACAAGCATCTTGGCTTATGAGCCAACAACAATAAACAGCTGGCCAGTTTGCTCACCTCTTTTTATGGACTTTTCCATGTTTCTTACTTCTGTGATTTTTCTCTTTACTCTGATTTCTGCCCTGAGGAACAAATGTGAGGTGAGGAAAGCTTCCCCTAGTCACTGTATTGATAAAGAACCATTCTATTGTGCCTACAAACTGTTGCTGACTTTAACACCAAATGCCCAAGCTGAAGATTCTCCAAGTTCTTGTGAGTTTGAGAGCATAAAGTATGCTGAGTTTCTTGATACTCAATACAAAATTTTTCCCATTCCCTGTTTTCTCACCGAGACCCCAAGTGCTGAACACCAACTCAAGTCTTCTCAATCTTTACACAAACTGGATTTTTCCTAATTTCCATATGATCCCTTGTGTTCATCAAGGATTTGTGACTTCTTAAACTTGCCAGGTTTCCTTTGCATCTGAGCACTCATTGAAGCCGTTTCCATATAGATGTGGAAAAGAGCTTCTCTCCCTGGTGGGTTTTCACATGACTCCTAAGTGATGAATGGTCACTGAAGGCTTTCCCACAAACAAGGCATTCATAGGGCTTTTCCCCGGTATGGATCCTCCGGTGTACATTAAGGTTGGAACCTATGCTGAAGGCTTTTCCACAATGGTCACACTCATATGGCTTCTCACCTGTGTGGCTTCTCATGTGTGTCTTCAGGGTGGATTGGTTCCTGAAGGCTTTTCCACACTGCCGACAGTCCACACGCTTCTTGACAAGATGGATGCTCATGTGCCTCCTTTGTGACAGGTAATCACCAAAGACCTTCCCACAGGAAGTGCATTCATAGCGTCTCTCTTGAGTGTGTATCTTTTTGTGTGCAGTGAGGTTGGAACTTGCACTGAAGGCTTTCCCACAGAGATCACAGCCATAAGGTTTCTCCCCAGTATGAGAGTTCATATGTGTTTTCAGGACAGACTGGTTTCGGAAGGTTTTCCCACACTGGTGACACTCAACAGGTTTCTTTACAATATGAATCCTCATGTGTTTCCTCCTTGATAGGAGGTCACTGAAGGACTTCCCACATTCTTTGCACTCATAGGTTTTCTCCACCATGTGGTTCTTCTTATGCAAATTGAAGTTGGACTTCCATCGGAAGGCTTTGCCACACTGTGTACACTCATAAGGCTTTTCCCCAGTGTGGTTCCGGACATGCTCCTTCAGGTGAGAGGGGTGCTGGAAGGCTTTTCCACAGTCCTGACACTCATAGGGCCTCTCTCCAGTGTGTGTCCGCTTGTGGGCGATGAGGTGGCAGCTCCTGCCATAGGCTTTGCCACACTCATCACATTTGTAGGGTCTTTCACCAGTGTGCACTCGCATGTGTATCTTCAGAGCAGAGAGGGTCCGGAAGGCGTTACCACACTGACTACAGTCAAAGGGCTTCTCTCTCAGGTGAGTTCGTGCATGGCTTCTTAGAGCTGAGGGGTCATTGAAGGCCTTGCCGCAGTTGCTGCACTCATAAGGCTTCTCCCCAGTGTGAATCCTACGATGCCTCGTAAGAGAGGTACTGGTGGTGAAGGCTTTCCGGCACTGGTGACACTCATGCATTTTTCTCCCATCACACAAGCTCATGTGCTGAGTCAGGTTAGTCCTGTTCTTGAAAGCAGCCCCACAGCTGTGGCGGTGAGAGGGCCTCTTGCTTGTGGACCTTCCTACTGGCTGAGTAAGGTGAGGGCTAATACTGAAGATTTCAAACAAATGGGTGAATTCAGAAGATTTCTCCAAAAGATGAGATTTTTCCTGTTGGTTAAGAGATGAGAGCTGACTTTAGCATTTATAACAGCCCTTATTTCATTTTATGTTTTTGGTGCTGATAGTTGAATCAAAGGCCTACCTGCTAAATACACAGCATGGGCTTTAGCATTAGTCTATAGGCCCAGCCTCTTTAAATATTATCTTTGAATAAAGTAGCACCAATAGAAATACATTACTATGACTGTGTTGAATAGTTCTATGGCAACTTGACACAAGCTAACACCATCAGAGAGGAGAGAACATCAGTTAAGAAAATACTTCATTAATATGGGGCTATAGGCAAGCATGTAGCACATTTTTTAATTAGTGATCAATGGAGGAGAGCCCAGCCTGTAGTGGGTGGTGCCATCCCTGGGCTGGTGCTCCTGGGTTCTTTAAAAAAGCAGGCTGAGCAAGCTTGGGGAGCAAGCCAGTAAGCAGCACCCCTCCATGGCTTCTGCCATCAGTTCCTGCCTCCAGGTTCCCTGTTTGAGTTCCTCTCTTGACTTCCTTCAGTGATGGACTATGGATGTAGTAACTCAAACTCTTTCCTCTACAAACTGCTCTTGCTTTTGGTCATCGTGTTTTATCACAGCAATTGTACCCAAACAAAGAGAATGACCAACGATGTCACTGTTCTTATTTCATTTGAGCTTTATCAAAGATAAAAAGCAGCTTGAGGTGGTGGTGGCACTCACTCGCAATCCCAATTCAGAAGGCTAAAGCAGAAGAATTCTGAATACCAGGCTCGTCTGGATTATACAACAAGATCTTGTCTTGTTAAAATAAATAAAAGCAGAAAACGTGGCTGCTGTGCCATTAGGCTCCATGCGTACTATATTATAATGCTTTTTTTATATGCAATCTTTGTTCATTGTTTAAAATAAAATTAAGCTCTATCACACATTATAGAAATATTTACTTATCTGAACTCTAAAAGAGAAAGTCTGGGGCTAGATTGGGATCCTGTCTAAACTGACAATATAGTGAGTCTCATTTTAATACTGATGGGTTGAATATCAAGATTTCAGCAATCCCAGTCCTAAACTATTTAAAGAAAAAAATAACTATATTAATACTGAACACATAGTAATAAAGTTATTTACATGTTTTACATGTATTGGGTATCATAGGCAATGTAACAATAATGTAGAGCATATAGCAAAATATGTACAGGTTCTATGCAGTCAATGAAAAGTGACATTTTATACAAAGAAACTATGCACTTTTCAAGCTTGGTATCCACAGTGAGTACACTGGAATCAGCTCACTGGAACTCAGGTACTAAGTTACAACTGTAACTTAGCACTATGGAACTCCTGTTTCCTCTAGAGTAGGTCACTTGACTAGTTCTTGAGTGAGCTGACTAGTGGCTGCCTTGGTTTCTCCAGAAAGACAAAAATATATCCTAGGAAAATCTTACCAATGTCACTCCATTAGATGTTTCTTCCTCAAAAATATCTTCCATAACAATGGACCATTTTATTTTAGCTGAAGTTTCCCAATCTGAAAGAAAAAAAAAATTGGAAAATTTGACTCATTCAAAAAGAAAGTGAGATGGTAATAATGAAAAGTAGACTTCTTTGTAAATTATAATGATATACAAGGAAAGGCGAGGCGAAAGGGAAGAACATACAAATGAATAAAATGATATAAATGTCAAATTCAAAGCTAAAGGAACACAGAGACAAAGTCTACAGATCAAAAGGTTTATGAAAGAGCAGATGGATAATAAGACAAAGAACACTTCCTTATTTCCTAGTTAACCTTATGTGCTCCCATATTAATGTTTTGAATGTATTTGTTCAAGAGTCTGTGTGGTAAAGAGTTGGCCTTGGTATAGTGATACTGACATGTCAGAACCTTTAAATGGGTGGGGTCAATTGTGAGGTAATTAGGTCACTATTACACTGTTCTTAGATGGAATCAATGTTGTCTTAGAAGGTTAATTACCTCCTGTAAGAGAAGGCTGTCTCATAAAGGCAGATATGATAACCCATGCACATGACTCCAACATTGAGGAGGGTTGGGCAAGAGAATCATGAGTTCAAGGCCAGCTTGGGCTACAGTGAAACCTTGTAAAAAAGAAAAATAAGAAGAAACAAATAGTGGACAGCTACATAACACCAGCACAGGTCTCTCTAGCTTTCTTGCTTCCTATTTCACAACGTGATATTAGTTTTGAATATGGTTATGCTACCATGCTGTCATGGATAATATTATTATTTACTTGCCTGGATTTAGTCTGACCATGGAAACATACCCTGGGTGTGACTATGAGAGTGATTCTAACTCTCCTCCACTGCTGGTGGGAATGCAAGCTTGTACAACCACTTTGGAAATCAATATGGCGTTTTCTTAGAAAATTGGGAATCAATCTCCCCCAAGATCCAGCTATACCACTCTTGGGCATATACCCAAGAAATGCTCAATCATACCACAATGGCACTTGCTCATCTATGTTCAGAGCAGCATTGTTTGTAATAGCCAAAACCTGGAAACAACCTAGATGCCCTTCAACTGAAGAATGGATAAATAAATTGTGGCACATAGACACAATGGAATACTACTCAGCAGAGAAAAACAATGACATCATGAGGTTTGCAGGCAAATGGATGGAATTAGAAAAAATTATCCTGAGTGAGGTAACCCAGACTCAGAAAGACAAACATGGTATGTACTCACTCATAGGAGGACACTAGATGTAAAACAAAGATGACTAAACTGCTACTCACATCACCAGGGAGGCTACATAGAAAACAGGACCCCAAGAAAGGCACAGGGATTGCCCAATGGCAGCGAAATGGATGAGATCTACATGAGCAAACTGGACGTGAGTGGGGGTAATGAAGGGCAAGGTTCCAGGGAAAGAGAGCTTAGGGGAGTGGGAGATCACAGCTGGACCAAGACCAGAGAGGGAGAACAAGGAAAAAGAGACCATGATAAATGAAGGCCCCATGGGAATAGGAAGAAGCAAAGTGCTAGAGAGGTCCACAGAAATCCACAAAGATACCTCTATAATAGACTACTGACAATGGTTGAGAGACAGCCCAAACTGACCTACTCTGGTGATAGGATGGCCAAACACCCTAATTGTCATGCTAAAAACCTCATCCAATGACTGAGGGGACCGGATGCAGAGATCCATGCCCCAGGTGGAGCTCCGGGAGTCCAATTAGCGAGAAAGAGGAGGTTTATATGAGCGAGAATTGTTGAGACCAAGGTTGGATAAAGCACAGGGACAAATAGCCAAAAGAATGGAAACACATGAACTATGAACCAATGGCTGAGGAGCCCTCAGCTGGATCAGGCCCTCTGGATAAATGAGACAGTTGATTAGCTTGATCTGTTTGGGAGGCATCTAGGCAGTGGGACTGGGACCTTTCCTTGGTGCATGAGCTGGCTGTTTGGAACCTGAGGCTTATGCAGGGACACTTTGCTCATCCTGGGAGGAGGGGACTGGACCTGCCTGGACTGAATTTACTAGGTTGAGCTGAATCCCCAGGGGAGTCTTTGCCCTGCAGGAGATGGGAATGGGGGTGGGATGGGGGGAAGGCGGGGTGGGGGAGGGAGGACAAGGGAATCCGTGGCCAATATGTAAAATTAAATCAAATTATAAAATTAAAAAAAATTTTAACTGAAGAGGGGGAAGATCCACCCTAAATGTGGTCTGTAGCATCCTACCAGACAAGTGGAGATGGAGGCAAGGCCTGAACAAAAAGGACAAAATGAGCTGAGTACAGCATTTCTCTCTCTCTCCTCCCTCCCCTATCTCTCTCTCCTCTGTCTCTGTCTCTCTCTCTTTGTCTCTGTCTCTTTCTCCTTTCTACTTCTGGGAGACAAATACTAAGTGATCAGTCACTTTACCTTCCTGTTGCCAGGTCATTCTTGCCATGATGGACTGAACCCTGAAACTGTGACCAAAAAAAACTCTTTCTCCCTCAAGTCACTGTGTGCCTGCTATACAAATGCAGGCTGTTTGGTTATTCATAGCTGGCACCAGGATAATGGCACCATGCTCCTGAATTGATACAAATGTGAGCTAAATAATCCTCCAGGTTATTTTGTAACAGAAACAGGAAAACAACAATGTATTCCCTCCACTCCAATCACTGAAGAGAGCTGACAGCCAAAATCACATCTGTGTTTACTCACCTGGAGAAGTACCCCATTGAATGTCCTCTCCTCCATCCTCAGCTCCTCTTCTTGCTCCAGGTGTGAGATGAGGCTGGGTTTGCCAACCTGATACCCTACTCACGGGGAAAGATACAAGTTGGAAGGAAGACCTTGCAGAGGACAACCCTTCCATTAGACTGGGGTCAACAATTTGGTCTTCAGGGTTTTCTGAAGGTGGACAGGCTGACTTAGGAGCAGCAAAATGATGGTGTCACATTTCTAAGGAACACAGTAAAAATCTTCCATAAAAACCAAACTCACATATACTCATATATTTTGCCATCCAAAAGAAGGAGGATTTTTTTTTTTTTGTTTTAAGTGCTGGGAATGGAAACCAAGGCCTTACATAATCTAGAAAACAACTCTACCAGTGAACTATACCTCAGACAAGAATGGAAACTTTTAAAGATAAGTTTTCATAATTTTAAATTTTATTTATTTTAATAAATTAATTTTTCTGTGTGTGTGCTTGCCCATATTCAGAGGTCACATGAGGTTATTGGGCATCCTGATCTATCACTCTACTTCATTCCTTGGAGAAAGAGTGTCTCACTGAACTTGGAACTAGGCTATTGTCCAATAATCTCCAGCAATTATTTTGTCTCCACCTTCCATATCTATGAAATTTACAGATGTTATCTGCAATGATAACCAGATTTGCATGTGGCTGCTAAGAATTTGAACTCAGGTAATAATAATATACAGTAAATCATCTTACTCACTGACCATTCTCCATCAACAAGAATGGGGACCTCTTACTTTAGAAACTTACGGTTAAGCTCAATCATATACTTGAAAACCTCCAAGCTCAAATGTAACAAACAGGTCCTACTACCAGAGAACCTATGAGGGTGGGTACCAGTTCTGCTTGTTCTTAACTTTGTTACAAACCCCATCAATGTCTTGGGTCAGAACAAGTACTAGATAAAACATCTTATCCCTAAACAAGTGAGGGAACGATGGTAGCCTTACCCAGTGAAGTCAGGTTGCTATAATTCTCCAGCATTACATCTTTGTATAGTTTTCTCTGGGAAGAATCTAGCAGGGGCCACTCTTTCTCAGTAAAATCCACAGCAATATCTTGGAATGTCACGGACTCCTGGAATACCATACACATTTGGGGTCAGTGAGCAACCCGCTCATAAGAAGACAACAGGGGCAGAACATGACCATGAGAGATCTGATATGTGACTTCAAGATATGGTCTGCTGAAGGTTTCTGTATATGTGTTGTAAGAATATTCCCACAGTGTCTCTTCCTTTTGAGGAGATCTTAATCAGTCTTACAGCTACAAATACAACTCTGACAAGAAGAAAATTGCTTTCATCTTCTAGGGCAGCTGAGAGCTTGTAGCTTTACTACCTTTCTGATTTACAGTTGATTCTGAGCACTATGCAAACATAAGAGGAACAACTTGCTTCATAAATCACTTCCTCTAACTTCCCTAGTGGTGATTACAGCCACTTAACTTTCCTTGTTGTCTTGGTCCTTGACCAGGCATTCACTGACCTGGATGAGTATCTAAAAGAGTTCCAACATGGAATGGTGGTGGTGCGGGTGTCCTAAAATGTACGTGTCCCACCCTTGGGCCTTGAAATGTTATGTACCTGAGAAGAAACCCGAGTTGGTGTATCAGGCTCTGGAGCACAGCAAGGAAACCAACCCAAATTCTGCTGACAGGAATGGTATTTTGAAGGAAGAGGAAGTTCTGATTCCTGGCTACCTGGAGAGCCCTCAGAGGACATAGCTAAGACAAGAAAATAAAATCCTTGAGGTTCATCTGTTCTCTCAGTAAGCATACTCAAAAAGCTCACACACACACACACAATCCACCCCATATACCCCTCTGCTTATTCACAAACAAGGACAGAAAAGAGGATGTTGGTGATATACAACCCTGAGCAGCAATGTATCCTGCACATGACTTGCTTAGGTCCATGTATGACTTCAGGTATTTTTTTTTTTTTAATTTTGGCATCTTTGCATAAATAAAATGACGTATCTTCAAGATGTGAGACTCATGTATAAACAAAAGATTCATTTATGCTTTACAGTTATACACATAGCTGAAGATCATTTTAGGTACTTTTCCAACACAGCTATTTTGACTGCAACCTATCATTTGAGGTAAGATATAGAATTTTCCATAAGTGGCATCATAGCTATCCTCACAAAGATTCAGAATTGGGATTTTCAGATTAGGGATGCTCAATCCCTAATGTCCCATTTTTCTCAGTGAGGAAACTGAAGTCCCAAGACGTAAAGCTGTTGCCTTTCTCAAATTTATCAAAACAATAGATCACATGAGGTGAAATTTCACCTTTACCTTCTTCACTATTTATGTCAACTATACACATGCTCTTCTTTGTCCCAAACCCACACATGCCCGTAGTCAGTCACATGAACTACCATCGTTCAGTTCACCCATCCTGGCTCAACAGCTTACATAGACACGTCTCCTCTATCTTAGGCATGGCCAGAGACATATGTGCTCATTCACTGAGGGCAAGAACAAAAGAACTCACCAAACGTGGGAGACAGACCCAGGGTAGCCATCCTTTGGGGGCACAGGCAACCTTAGCTGAATGTAGGAGTACGTGACGAGGCACCGCGTTTCACAGCTGACAACCAGCACAAGGGCAACTCTTTTGTTTCTTGTCATTTCCTTTTGACCCATAAGCTGTCTGATAATGGGCCAACATCAACCTACATAAAGAGAAACTCAAAGCATTTTCACTAACATCAGGAACAAGACAAGACTGCCCACTCCCTCCATACCTATTCAATACAGCACTTCAAGTCTTAGCTAGAACAATAAGACAACTAAAGGAGATTAAGGGAATACAAACAGTAAAGGAGTTAAAGGATTTTTTAACCACAGATGATATGATTTTATATATATATATATATATATATATTTATATTTATATTTTTTTTTTTTTTTTTTTTTTTTGTGTTGTGTGAGACCCTAAAAATTCCACCAGGAAATTCTGACAGCTGATAAGCACTTTCAGGAAAGTTGTAGTATACAAAATTACTACACAAAAATTAGTTGCCTACCTATGTACAAATACAAATGGACTGTGAAAAATATCAGGGAAGTAATACCTTTAACAATAGCATATATATCCTATATATACTATACATGTATATATGTTGGATTATAAATACAAAATATCCTGAATAATAAAAGAATTGCTGGAGGTACAACCATCCTCAATTCTCAAATTGTACCACAGAACTATAGTAATAAAAACAGCATGGTTTGCCATAAAAAGATACACTGATAAATGGAATCATATTTAACACTCAGACAAGTCCACACACCAATGAACACACGATTTTTAAAAAAAAATTGAAATACACTTTGGGGAAAAAAGACAGCATCTTCAACAAATGGTGCTGGTCAAACTAGATGGCTGCATACAGAAGAATTCAAACAGAACCATACTTTCCACCTGCACAAAACTTAACTCTAAATGGATCAAAGACCTCAACGTAAGGCCAGATATACTGAATCTGATAGAAGAGAACGTAGGGAATAGTTTTGAACTCACTGGTACAGAAGACTTTCTGAAGAGAACAAAACAACAGAAGCAATAAGAACAATTAATAAATGGAACCTCATGAAACTGAAAAGCTTATGTGTGGCAAAGGACACCATCCCTTGGAGAAAAGATTTTTACCAACTACACTTCTAACAGAGAGCTAATATCTCAAATATATAAAGAAGTAAAAGGAAAAAAATCCTGGACATCATGAAAACAAAAAACCCAATTTAAAAATGAGGTACTGATCTACACAGAGTATGTATTCTTAAAAGAGGACACACAAATGGCTGAGGAGCCCTTAATGAATGTTCAACATTATTAATCATCAGGAAAATGCAAACCAATACAACTTTGAGATTTCATCATACACCAGTCAGAATGGCCAAGATCACTATAATAAATGACTGCTCATGCTGGTGAGGATGTGGAGTAAGGGGGACACTCATCCATTTTGCTGGTGGAAATGAAAGCTTATACAACTATAATGGAAATCAATATAGTTCCCCAGGAAGCTGGGAATATATACCTTGAGATCCATTTACACAGCTCTTGGGCATATACCCAAAAGATGCTTCATCCTATTATAGAGACACATGTTCAACCACTCAAAATAGCCAGAAATTGAAACAGCCTAGATGTCCCCCAATAGAAGAATAGACAAAGAAAGCATGGTTTATTTACACTATGGAATACTACTCAGCTGTTAAAAAACTAATGCAATTTCCAAGTATATGGGTGAAGCTAGAACAAGTCATCCCGTGTAAGGTAACCTAGACCCAAAAAAGACAATTATGGTATGTATTCACTTATATGTGGATATTAGCTGTTAAATCTTCAATAAGCAGGGAACAATCCACAATCCACATAAGCACAGAGATTAGGTACTACAAGGGGAAGAATGGATCTCCCCAAGTAGAAAAAATAGAATAGATGGTCATGGATGGATTGGGGGTAGGTCTAGAACAGGAGGATCAAATAGGGAGAGGGAGGGAAGAAATATGAGGAGGGACAGTCAGAACTAAGGGCCATTTGAAGGGTCATGTCATAACCCAACACAGTAGAAGTTTTATAAAATATATACATGTATGAAAGTGATCTAAACGGAATCACCAAATAATGGGAGATAAACTTCAACCTGGCATCTCTCATCACCAAGTCAAGCTTCTAGTTCTGGGAATGGATTACATATAATTGAGTTTTTGACCAAAGAGACCCCATGGAAATATCTAAAGAATCCTGGCTATTTCCAAGGCTATTTATTGCTCTTTACAAACTGATGGTAGGGCTCTATTGCTGAGGACAACACCTAAGTAACTCATTAAACAGGGAGAAGTTGAGTGGGGCCCAACTATAGCCTTAACCCCTACCGACTAGTGTTCATGGTACTGAACGTACTCTGCCCGCTATCAAACAAGACAGGTCAACACCAAGTCAGCTACAAATCCTAATGGTGTCCTGTGTACAAGCTGTGCTAGCACAATAGTGGCACAAAACTAGTGGGAGCAACCAACCAATAAATGACTGGAACTAAAACTCACTCCATGAGAGGAATATATCCCTGATGTTGCTTCAGTGGCCAAGAACCTGAAATTGCACAGGCAGGAACATAGTGGAACACCAAGTACTATTCTTCTTCTGATAGAATGCAACAATAAAATGACTTCTAAGGACATTCTGTTATACTCATAGATCACTGTCTGCACAGTCATCATCAGAGAAGCTTCTTCCTCTTGTGACAAGGACAAATACAGACACCCTCAATGAGCAGGAAGCGGGAGATTTTGGAACACTCAATCTTAAATGAGATACCTCCATCAAATCCCTCCCAACAGGATTGAGGGAATCCTGTGGAAGAGGAGGTGAAAAGACTGTACCAGACAGAGGGGCTGGAGGACACCAAGGAAACAAGGCCTTCTAAACACGGCAGACCAATGCACATAAGAACTCAGAGACTGTGGCAGCATTCATAGGGCCTATATGGGTCTGGGCTTGATGGAGTCTCAGCACTGAGAGGGAAAGTGGACACAAGCTCCATCTGTAACCAAGAAGCTATCTCTAATTGACAACTGCTTGCATAAGAAATATTAGTTTTCTCCAATGGAGTCTCACTGGAGAAACAAATCACTCTTAAGGGTAGGTGAGGCAGTATTGTGTTCCCCAAAATATTGTGCACCCTAATAAACTTATCTGGGGTCAGAGGCAGAACAGCCACAATATTAAACATAAAGGTTAGGCAGTGGTAGCACACACCTTCAATCCTAGCATTCCAGAGGCAGAAATCCATGTGTTCAAGGATACAGTCAAGCATGGTGACTCATGCCTTTAATCCCAGAAAGCAAGCCTTTAATCCCAGGGAATGAGGCAGAAAGCAGAAAGGTATATAAGGCGTGAGGACCAGAAATTAGAAGCATTTGGCTGGTTAAGCATTTGGCTGGTTAAGCTTTTAGGCTTTTGAGCAGCACAGTTCAGCTGAGATCCATTCGGACATAAGGACACAGAGGCTTCCAGCTGAGAAGTTGGCCAGGTGAGGTTAGCTGTGGCTTGTTCTATTTCTCTGATTTTTCAGAGTTCACCCCAATAAGTGGCCTCAGGTTTGATTTTATTAATAAGACTCTCTAAGATTCCTGCTACAGGCAGGCCTCAGGGCCAGCAGTAGATAACCAACAGAAAATGGAACAAAAAGAAATAGTAAATATGATTTAAAAAAAAACTGCCAAAAATTCATAACAATGTTAAACTTAGGGAAACTTAGAAGATTCAAAATAATGGTCTTTAACAACATGAAAAATGACTACAGTATACACAGAAAAGTCAAAGGAACACAAGAGGGCTAGAAAGAAATTTGGCATGTATAGACAAATAATCTTCCTTCCTTCCTTCCTTCCTCCCTCCTCCCTCCCTCCCTCCTCCTCCTCCTTCCTTCCTTTCCTTCCTTCCTTTTTTTTCTTTTTCTTTTTCAAGACAAGGTTTTGTTTGTGTAACAGTCCTGGCTGTCCTGGAACTCGCTCTGTAGACCAGGCTGTCTCAGACTCACAGAGATCTGCCTGACTCTGCCTCCCAAGTGCTGGGATTAAAGATGTATGTCACCACTCCCAGAAACAAATAATTTTTCAATAAGAGCACAAAGCAATCCAATACCTAAGGACCTTTATGATCACTGTTTAGAAGATTTATTCATTTCATTATTTGAAAAAGTAAGGTGACCTTTATTTTCATTACAGACACAAAAATGGTTCTAAGTTAAAAAACAAATCACTAAAAAGGTTTTCTTTTTAGTGATTAATTATGCACCAAGTATACAACACCAAGAATACAATCAGAAAGATTATCTTCCAATAAAGATTGTCTTCAACAGCTTGAAGAATTTAGGTTACTACATGTGTAGTCCCAGATACTAAGGAGGTGAAGGCAGGAGAGAGAGAGCAGGTAAGATGGGGAAGGAGAGACAGAGGAAGGGCAGGGATAGAGGAAAACAGAGGAAGAAGAAAACAATTTAAAGGAGTATGCAACAGGTGTGATACGGAAAGGTGTGAAATATTAACCAGTCTTCAAAGGAATGAAGTTCTGATACACGCTCTGACACACGGAAGTAGACAATTGTGCTAAAAGACATTAGCAAGGCAAAGAAGGGTAGATGTGTGATTTTACTTACATGAGGTTCATGAAGTCAGATTCACTCATGAAGAAAAAAAGCAGAGTGTTTTCACCAGGGGCTGTGGAGAAAGCAAGGGAAGAGTTACTCTTTACTGAATTCCCAGTTTCAGTTTAAAATGATAGGAAAGTTCAAAAGTTACATTGGGGAATGTAGTCCATTGTGAATGTATGGACCACCTCTGAACTGAACAATAAGGGCTAAGTATTTTTTCATTTCATCTCAAAAAAATGACTGATTGATTTTTATGTGTATGAGTGTTTTGCATGCATGTATGTATGTGCCATGTGTTTCTGGTGCCTGTAAAGATAAAAAAAAAAAAAAAAAACAAAAAAAAAAAAAAACAAAAAAACCAGTGTCATATCCCCTGGAACTGGAGGAATGGTTTTGAGTTGCCACAGGGTCTTGGGAACCAAACAAAAGTCCTCTGCAATATCAAGTGCTCTTACCTGCTGAACTAGACCTCCTAACACTTATTTTTATCTCAATACTTAAAGTGTTAAAAACTATTGCACAGAAGGATAACTAGAGATAGCAATAAAAAAATTTATACATTTTGAAACCTAGAAGAAAATGTTTTAGGCATTTTTGCAATTACTACAAATGTTTAAAGAAATATTTATTTCAACTTAAGTATTAATTCCCTTCATTGTTACCCTGACGATATGTACAATTTTAACTAAATATGAGAATTTAAAATTAATTTTTTGAAGTTACAATGTAATTACATTATTTCCCCCTCCTTTCAATCCCTCCTGCATAAACCTGCATTCTTCTTTCAAATTTATATGATGCTTTATAGGTAAAAAATCTAATAAACCACATAAATTGACTTAAAGACAAAAATCACATGATCACCTCAGTAGCTCGAGAACAAGCATTTGGAAAAGATCCTTCATTATAAAGGTCCCAGAGAATTTAGTCCCAGAGAATTACCTCCCACGATAAAAACTACTTATGAGAAACCAATGCCCAACATCATCCCAAGTGCAGGAAAGCTTGAAGCAATTCTGCTGAAGCCAGGAACCAGACAGGGATAACCACTGTTCCCACCCCTTTTCAAGATATACTCAAGTACCTGAGGAATAGGCAAGAAAAAGAAATTAAAGGGATACAAGTAGTGAAGGAAGAAGTCACACTATCCCTACTTACGGATGACATGATACTACAGACTAGAGATTCCCCAAAATTCTACCAAAAAACTTCTAGAAAAAAAAAACAAAAAAAACAAAAACAAAAAACGAATTCAGCAATATGGTAGGATATAGAATCAAGCTGAACATCTTAATACCTTTCTATACACCAACAACAAACATACACAGAAGGAGATCATGGACACACTCCCATTCATAATAGCCTCAAAGAAAATGAAGTATCTAGGAATAAACCTAAGCTTTAAACTTCTGAAGAAAGAGATAGAGAAAGACACTTGAAAATGGATTAGTTGAGTTAACATTATGAAACTGACCACTATATCAAAAGCTACTTACAGAGTCAATACAACCCCAACCAAAAGCCTTCCACTGTTCTTCAAAGAAATAAAAATATTATAAAATTCATTTGGAACCACAAAATGACTAAAAGGAACAAATGTGAGAAAAATTGCAATTCCAAATCTTATACATTAGAGAGCCATAGTAATGGCACCAAAATAGATGTATAAACCAAAGGAACACTACCAAAGACACAAACATGAGCACACATGACTTCAGCCACTTAAGAGTTGACAAGTAGTCCAAAAGCATATGCTGAAGAAAGCTTCTTCAGAAACTTGTGCTGTGGAACTAGATGTCCACATGCAAATGCCTCTCACCTTGCACAAAAACTAACTCCAAATGGATTGAAGGCCTAGGTGTGAAATATGAAACTCTTAAACTTCTAGAAGCAAACACAGGCAGTACCTCACAGTAGAGGTGGAGAAAAGGACTTTCTGAATAGGATTCCATTTGCCTAAGAATTAAGGCCAACAATTGACAAGTGGGACCTTATGAAACCAAAAACCTTCTGCACAGCTAAAGAGAAAATCAGGAGAAGAGAAAGCCCACAGAATGACAGAATCTTTGCCAGCTACAAATCTGACAGAGGATTAATATCCAGAATATACAAAGAACTCAAAAAAGATTCATTTGAAAAGTGGGAACCAAATAAAGTTCTCATCAGAAGAAAAGACAATAGCTAAGGAATATCTCAAAAACTGCTCACTGTCCCTAGTGATTAGAGACGGAAATAAAAAAAAAAAAAAAAAAAAAAAAAACCTTTGAGATTTCATCTCACCACAGTCAGAATGGCGAACGACAACAAAGGTTGGAGTGTGAGGAAAACAGAACCATCACGGTGGGACTGCAAACTGGCACAGTCACTACAGAAATTAATGAGAAGTCTCAAAAAGCTAAACATATATACATTCATCTTATGATCAGCCTTTGCACTCCTTGGCATATGCTCAAATGACTTGACATCCAATTCCACAGCTACTTCTTTTTAGCCATGTTCAATGTTGCTTTATTCACAATTGCTTGGAAATAGAAACAACCTAGATGTTCTACAACTGATGAATGTATAACTGGTACATATCTACTATAGAATTCTATTTAGCAAAGAAAAATGAAATCATGAACATTGCAAGTAAACAGATGGAACTAGAAAATATTATACTGAATTAAGGAAACTGAGACCCAGAAAGATAAACAGCATGTTCTCTCTCATTGGACATTCCTAACTCAAAATCTTCAAATGTGAGTGTATACTCTACAGTAACTATAGGAACCTGAAAAGTAAAACCAGGCTATTGCTAAGAAAGGGAGTTTTGGGAGCTATAATAGAGAAGTGAATGGCAGTGTAAAAGTGACCTAATCAGGGAAATAGCAAAAGGAGGGCTCTTTAGGGAGGGAAAGGAGGTAAATACAGAAGAGGTAGGCACAGGGCAGAGGGGAATAGCAGAATACAAGTGATCTGATAGGTAGAATGAAAAGGGGAAATTTTAAGGAGTAGGGAGGGAGGTAAATACAGAAGATGAGGGAACAGGGTAAAATAACAATAATGATGTCTAAAAAAGCCACAAAAAAAAAATCATACTATTAACTGTTTTCCTTAAAAAAAAAAAAAGATAGTCCACATAATCTGTGTATAAATATACACAGATATTTTTAGTGGTCTGTGTGTTCTCCCTCCAAGAGCCAAAACCACCTAACTGTTGTTAGGTCACAAAACAGCAACCCCCCCTCCCCCAATGGCCGTGCTAATGACAATGATTCAATTCCAACCTGAGCTGGTTCTGCCAGGAAACAGAAACCTAAAGCACTTCTAGAAGCCCTTAAAGGCTGGCTGAGTGCTCCTGACCACAACTCTCAGCACCACCACTGTCTGACAGATTCCCCAGGCTACCCACCTGGCTGTCCCACCTTTCAAGGTCCCCCTTATAAAACCTAACAAGCGTTTGCAGCTGGGTGCTGTCCTCCACTGTCTGAGGCAGTCCAGCAAATTTTGTTTTTAATAAACAGTTTCATGCTGCACCATTTACACTAACCAAAACCCCAATACCAGACAAGGGGAACCTTCTTTTGGGTTGCTGACCATGGCTGTCCAAGAGACTCCCCAAATATACAGAGTACTGCTGTTGCCCTTAGTCGCCCTGCAAAGGTGCAAGGTAGAAGCCCATTGCTGAAGGTACCAAGCACTTGAGACACAGGGTCCGGAGGCCCCTGAGCTGGAATTGACCTGAATGCCTTCCTAGGAGAGCTTTCATTGTACAGGATTATGGTGTGGTAAGCTTCCTCCTTTACTGCAGGAGAGAAGCAACCTACAGTCTTACTATGTCACATGATCCACAAAACCAGCATGATATGATAACCCTAAAGGGGCAGCAGTTGCACACATACCTTGGCGGTAACCAATAGCTTTCTAATTGAATTTAAGACTTGCTCCAATAAAGGGAAACCGTGGCTAATACTGGAAACCTAACTAACTTCTCAGGGTTAGTCATGGATGGATCTTGGAGGAGAACCTATAACTCACACTTCACTAAAAAAGCAAAATCTTCAACTACATTCTAAACATTTATTCTTATACCTACAGATAAGTGTAGCCCTCATCTGTCATCAAGAAAACTTCTCTTTGCAACAGAGACTACTACAGAAAACTACAACCAATAAAAACGAGTTGTAGAGCTCAGACTCAAAAGACTCCTGCACCTAAGGCTCAGAGATCATTTAGGAAAGTTGGGCAGAAAAACTGTAATAGCCAGAAGATCAGGAAGCTTGCTAGGAGATTTTGTTTCCTATTGGTCCCCCCCCCACCAATAAAGTCTCACAATTATGACTGCTCAAATGTGAGCTGAACGAGAATGCAACAATGCACCACCAAAGTGGATGGGAAAAAGTCCATAAAGCCTCAACTCTACAAACTACAGGCAACCGAGGAAAGCTGGAAACAGGAGGGGTGGCCCTCCCCAGGGAAGAGCAAACCAGCTGGTTGTCCAGTGCCAGATGGTCAGCCTTGAAACTATATATACCAGTAACATTATATGAACTGAGCAGGCTATGTTTAAGACTAATATGTACATACATATATGCATGCGATAGTAATTAATGAAAAAGGCCATGATTTGAATGAGAGTGGGGAGGGGTGTATAGAAGAGTTCAGAAGGAGAAATGTAAAAGACTGTTTCTACATGCTGGTAACTTTGTAAGATTTGCATGGTTGAAAATCCAAGGAGAAACCAGGCAGCAAATTCTTGGAAAAATACAGCCCAGTACCTCAGGACACAGACCAAAAGGACAAGAATTCTGTGAGGATGCTCCATTCCGCCAGTATCCGTAGGTCTACAACATTCCATTTGCTATCAGAACCTACTGTGGGCCTCCTCACCTGTGGCCTTTGTGGAGGATCTTCCGGTATTTGAATTGGTTCCCTGGCACAGAAACCCTCCGTGTCCAATTGCACACCTGCTTCTTTTCCTTTTCCCAGGAACTCCTGCTTCCAGCAGCCATAGGCAACTTTGCAGAACACTGATTTCAACGGGATCCCAATCTTGTCTGAAAGACAACAGAACAGCACAAATCCATAACTATGACTCAAACTTCCCTTTTCGGCCAAATACAATGAGAATAAAATACGAAAATAAAAAAATTACATAAATTTCTGTGATAGCTTGAATGTAATTGGTCCCCATAATCTAGTAGGGAGTGAGTGGCTCTAATTGAAGGTGTGGCCTTGTTGGAGGAAGTGTGTCACTGTGGAGTCAAGCTTTGAGGTTTCCTTAACTCAAGGTACCTCCCAGACTGTGAGTCAACTTCCTGTTGCCTGCAAGATGTAAGAATCTCAGCTATCTCTCCAACATCACATCTGCCTGCATGCCACCATGCTCCCTGCCATGATGTTCATGGACTGAACCTCTGAAACTGTAAAGGAGGCACCCCAATTAAATATTTCTTTATAAGAGTTGCTGTGGTCATGGTGTCTCTTCATAGCAATGAAAACCCTAAGACAAATACATTATACATATTTTGTATACAAAATATACATTCCTGTATATTTTATTGAAAATGGAATTTAGAATCAACTAAAGCATTTGTAAAATAAAACATTCTTGATGGTACTCAGTTTTAATAATATTTAATTAATTTTTTGAGAATTTCATAGTGTATTTTGATCATACTCCCCACACTACCCCACAGCTCCTTCTCCCTACCCACCTCTAATTCATGTCATAATTTTTATAAAGAATACACTATCTTGAAGCAAATATCCTCATCTCAGGCTCTTAGTCTTCCTTGGCAATGCCAAGTGTCTTGGAGCTGCTGCCTGACAAAGATCACAGTGCTTGGACAACGTGGACTGACCCTTCCCTGCCCTTGGTGGAATTTGCTGCACAACTCTTGCCTATGTCTTTGGCCCCTCACTGAAGGCGAGAACTGGGACAATGTAAAAATTCTTATAAAAGCCGATGTTAAGAGTAAAACTTACATGCTGTGGAATGTCATTCTGTATGCTGTGAATGTATGTTGCTCTGATTGGTTGATTAAAAAAAATGCTGATTGGCCAGTAGCCAGGCAGGAAATATAGGCAGGATAAGCAGACAAGGAGAATTCTGGGAAGAGGAAGGCTAAGTCAAGAGTCACCAGTTAGACACAGGAAGCAAGATGTGAAGGCAAAACTGAGAAAAGGTACCAAGCCCCATGGCTAAACATAGATAAGAATTATGGGTTAATTTAAGTGTAAGAGCTAGTCAGTAATAAGCCTGGGCTAATGGCCAAGCAGTTATAATTAATATAAGCCTCTGTGTGTGTACTTGGGGGACGCGAGTAGGAGAGATTTGTCCCGACCGCCAGCTGGCCAGGACACAGGAAAACTTCCAGCTACACTTATGGTGACTCCCTGGGAGAATTAGCTATGAAAAAAATTGAGTATTCTTTTTTTTTTTTTTTTTTTTTTTTTTGGTTTTTCGAGACAGGGTTTCTCTGTGTAGCTTTGCACCTTTCCTGGGACTCACTTGGTAGCCCAGGCTGGCCTCGAACTCACCGAGATCCTCCTGGCTCTGCCTCCCAAGTGCTGGGATTAAAGGCGTGCGCCACCACCGCCTGGTGTAAAAAAAATTGAGTATTCTATAGAACTTATTAATTAAGTGGTATTAATAAGCATGAGACATAGGATCTGGAACAAATTATTTAAGAAGAAAAACTTAGGGAAATTTTAGAAGCTGACAAACTATAACTGAATTATTAGATTGTCATGCTTTGCCCCAGAACTGTTTTTTCCAACCATTCCTAAGCCTTAGGAGCAGGGGTTTACATGTTACTCCATTAAATGCTCTGTGTTCTAAGTTTAAATATTTAGAATGTTTATAATTTTTCACAAATATAAGAGCTGCACCTACAATAAATCTGTGAAGCTGAAGTGTATATTATATTAAATAGTATTAATTAAATATTATTAATATACCTTTCCCCCCTTAGAATGAATATCTAGATGACAAAATGCTTGAGCAGTATTTATAAACATGCTTAAGCCTTTTGTTATGTGTTGGAAAATGATCTTCTGAAATGGTTTCATTTGCAGCCCCTTTAGCTGTGTTCATATTACTTACACGTGAGGGAAAACACCTGACTTGCCAAGCTGATGAATTTGTTTTGAAATCATTAAAACTGGGCAAGAGATACAAAGTAATAGTTAAGAACAGAACAGAATTTTATAGCTAGCCTGTTAACATGAAAATAAGAAGAAAAGGTATCACTGGATGATGTAATTTAATGATGGAGAACTTGCCTGGCATTGGTAAAGGCTCTGGGTTTAATATTCAGCATTGCAAAAAAAAATGTCTGGGGAGATGGCACAATAATAAAGTGCTTGCCATGCGCGCCTAAGAACATGATTTCAGATCCTACCACCAACAGAAAAAGCTGGCCATGGCAGTGCAAGTCCATGATCTTATCACTGGAAATGAGGAGATGGTATCAACTTAGGACCTTGGGAGGCTTACTGGCCAGCCAGTCTAGCCAAAACAACAAGCTTTGGTTTCAATGACAGACTCTGTCTCAACATAGAAAAATAAGGTGGAGATTGATAAAGGCAGACACACAACATCAACATCAACCTCTTGCCTACATGTATATGAGTGAGTATACCCAAACACAGACATGTGCACATATTCACATAGACACAGGTGAAACAAGAAAGGAAAAGAGAGAGAGAGAGAAAGAAAGGAGGGACCAAGGTATTTAAATTATGTAGCCAACCTTGTCCTATGTCTTTCTTTCCTACCTTTTCTATCCAAATGGTCAAATCCTGTCATTTCACACTCAAAATATCTGCAAAGTTCTGGCTATTCCTCAGCATCTACACTGTAACTGCTTTTCTAATTCTAAATAAGCCTGACTGGTCCCTAACTGGTCTCCTAAATCCTGTTGCTGTCATCAACATTGTAAAATATAGGTAATATCACATCTTTGCTGAAAACCTTCTGATGGTGTCTCATTTTCCTCAGAACAAGGTTTCATACCCCTGCCGACCCACCATGACTATCTTCCCAGTCACTTGCTTATGCTACTCAGCTCACACTGACTTCTTCACAGAGCCTCATACCCCGAGACATGCATATCCTTTAGGCCCCTGGCAATTGCTATCTCTTCCTTCCAATCTTCTTCCCTACACTCTGTCTGCTTGGCTCTTCTCTTCAGGTTTCTTTATTAAGGCTTTTGAAACAGTACTTTCTATCTACTCCACTTACTATGCAGACCCTTGTCTTTTTTCATCCACATTTATTTTCCCCCAAAATACTTATGTCCCCTTAATACACTTTACTAAGTTATAACAGGCTATATTTTACTACAAATAGATAAATATGGATGTGAATAATTAATAAAGTAGAATTTAGAACTGGGAATACAGTTTAGTGACAGAATGTTTACCTAGCAAGCATGAAGCCCTGAGTTTGAACCCAGAATAAAGAAACCCACAAAAATTTGAACACAATAAAGAAAGGTAAGGAGGGATGGAGGGATGGAGGGAAGGATGAAACAAGGTCTTGTAAATCTTGCTGTGATCATCCCCAGAGAAATGAAGATATTCAAAAGGGTCCCTGATACTCTCCCTTTTATTACTGGACTACTGAGACAATTCAATCCAAAAAACAAAATCTGCCCAGGAATCTCATGCTGGGAAAAGGAATAGACTGAAGCCTAGTGCCGCTCAGAAAGGGAACTAGTCTTCAATAAAGAGGCTTCTGATGGGGCTAGAGAGATGATTCAGAGGTTAAGAGCACTGGCCGCTTGTCCACAGGACCTAGGTGCAATTCCCAGCACTCATATGGCAGATCAAGACTGTAACTCCAGTTCCAGGGCTTCCGAAAAGACACACATAGGCAAAATATCAAGTCACATAAAATAGAAATAAATTATACAAATCTCTCTCTCTCTCTCTCTCTCTATATATATATATATATAGATATAGATATAGATATAGATATATAAAATGAGGTTTCTGACAATTTATCAGATCACCTTGAAAGAAACACCACACATTCACTGGAATTGTTAATTATGCATACTTTGCCCCCTCTGCTTAAGCTGAAACCTCATGTCAGCACCAGTAGATGGACTTCCAGAGTCAATGCAACACTTTCTTTTTCTACTGTGGACTCAGTGAATGAATATCCCTTTCCCACTTTTTACTAGTATCTTTTCAAATGTCTTATTGAGAATGTTAACTAAGCCTAGTCTGCTAAAACTGGTAGGATCCAACCTCTGGCACTAACTCCAGCAATACTGCAAGTTCAAGCTGCCACAGTAGTGAACACTCTGAGTTGCCAGGAATATCTTTTGGTTCCTGAATCACTGAAGCCTCTCACCATTTTGAGCATGCACAGGCAGAAGGTAGCACTTGGGGAACTGTGCTTTCTTCTACGCTTTTGCCTACAAATGCTTACAGAAAACTGATCAGAGTTAGGCTATTGCTCCTGCTGTCTCCAAAGATCCATAGAAAATGGCCAGGAGGCATTGCTTCCTACAATGGCTGGTTTAAAATGTCATCTTTCCACAGCTAATAATCACCTGCGAGAGAGCCTCGAGTGAAGAATTCTCTGGACCAGGCTGGCCTGTGGTCATGCAGGAGGGAAAGTAGCTTGACTGTTAGTTGACACAGCCCACTTCGGCAGCACTATTTCATGGGCTGTGTAAGGGTCTAAGAAGCTAGCTGAGTACTAGGAAGCAGGTAGGCAGCAGCATGGATGCATTCTTTCGCTCTGCCTTGGCTGTGGATATAATATGGCCAGCTTGCCTTGCACCGCCACCTCTGCAACTTCCCTGCAAAGACTAACTTGGAAGCGTAAACCAAACAAAGCCTCTCCTCCTTTATGCTGTTTTTTGTTAGAGTCCTTGTCACAGCAAGAGAAACAAGACTAGGATGCCATGCCTCTAACATACTACACAGTTTACTTGGTTAGTTCTTTCTCTATATTTCCAAACAGGCAATACGCTCCAAGTTAAGTTTTTACTTCTCTTCCTTGTTCACTGTTCTGGAGCTGGAGTGAAAACTCCTAACAGAAAAGTAAAGAGTCAATAAAAAATGGGTAGAAACTGATCCTCATTTACTTGCATAGCAAGATAGCTTCTATGAGGCAAGTGGCTTGCAAGGATTACAAAAAACAAAAACAAAAACAACAAAAAACAAAAAACAACAACAACAAAAGGTGTATAAAGAATCTGAAGGATTGGGAATAGTTTCAAAGGTCCTGTGATATGAACATTAACCATGGTGCTAAGGCAGACTTACAGTTTAGCATAGCACCTTGAGCCTCATCATCTACTTCATGGAGCAAATTGGCCAGGTGGCTCAAACTGAGACAATGCCCCAACATCCAAGCAAGACCCGTGGAATATGTTCAATGTTCTACAGTAATGCAAACTCAAGAGGCCAACAGAGAGACTATTGGTGCAGAATGAAGGTCACCAACAAGAGACCTCGAATACAGTTGCAGCAGAAGATTGGCTGGGTGAAGGGCATATCGAGATATAGGTACAGTGACTATTAACCCAGAAGTTTTCTGCAAGATACATAGAACAAAACAGTGGTAGTCAGAATGACAGCATCATGGATGAAGTGGGATGCAGAGTTTTCAGAGACACCAAACTTTAGATTTTATGGTACCTGCTTTTGTAACACAGTGAATATTATCCCCCTGGTTATTGTTTATTCAATTCTACTATTCAGATACATTTTTTCTCTTCATTACAAACTGGGAGAAAATGGGGCTAACTAGGAGAAAATGGGGCTAACTAGGAGGAAATGGGGCTAACTAGGAGTGCTGCCACTATCCCAGCTGGAATGCACAGGATAAGCAAGGTGCTACATTGAACTACTTTTTACCTTTCACTAGAGTACTGAACCCAAACAAATACTTTGAGTATCAGGTATTGGCTGCGAGGAAGGACTTCACCCAGTACTTAGTAGAACTTACTCTTGTCCATGCCTTCCTTCTCACAATGACAGCAGCTATACCTCATTTGCCAAATTTATGATCCAAAATTGATTTTGGGATTCCAAACTATACATTATAAACTCCTTTTTTTGTGGCTGCAATTCTTCCAATGTTCAATTTTATTTCCACATATGACTTTACAAAACAGTGTCAGGGCATTCGTATTTAGTTGCAACTATTACATACAGAATAGCACTTTTACTGAGCTTTGCCCTTGTTGGGTCTATTTCAATCAGTGTTATTCATGCATGCAAACATATACAAAGCAATGAAGAACACCACATGTTATTGTTTCTTCAATTCCACTACTACTCAAATTCATTTTCTCTCCATGATGACCTAGACTAGGAAAAAACAATACAAGTTGTATTCTCAATATATCAATAATATATCAATATATCCACTGTGATCTAGACCATGTCCCAGGGGCTAAAAGGGAAGAGTGTTGGCAGATGTTCTTTCTTACCCACCAGTTCCCAAATAACCAACACAGAGACTTAATATTAATTACAAATGCTAGGCCAATAGCTCAGACTTATTACTAACAAGCTCTTATATTTTAAGTTAGCCCATATTCCTTATTTACGTTCTTGCCACATGGAGGTACTTTTATTAGTACAGCACATTCATCTGCTCCCTCCGTGTCTGGTTGATAACTCTAGACTCTACCCTTCTTTATCCCACCATCCTTACTTTGGTTGTCCTGCCTATACTTCCTGCCTGGCTATTGGCCAATCAGTTTTTTTTATTAACAATGACAACAACATATTTTCAGTGCACAGGATTATTCCACAGCATTTCCCCCTCTTTGTCTAATTAAAATGGAAAGTTTTAATCTAAACATAGTAAAACTATATATAACAAAATAGTTATCAAGTGAGAATTAGTTATAATATCCACTCCATTTGTATATGGCAAAATTAAAGAAAATACTCTATTATCTATCTTATCTTGGTGAGTTTACATTTTTACATTTAATTTACCTAACTAATGAAAACTATAACAATACAGTCTTCAACTCCATCAAAGGCACCAGAAGGATATAATATTACCTAACGGCAGGGACATCTGCTGCCTAGACAGTCACCCTATGCTTCCTCTGTAACGTTGGGGCATCCACCTTTGGCTTACAGGCCTAGAATAACTGACAGAGACTTTTCTGAAAAGCAGGGAATTCTCAAGGACTGTCTTACCTTGTCTTGGCAATGTTCAGCAGTCACTTCTTATTTGCGTCCTGCTGGTCTAGTTTTGACAATATATTGTCAGCAATAGTTTTTTGCACAAATAGTGTGAGATATGTTTCCAACAAAATGTCAAGAAATGAAATTCAAAAGAAACTGCTACATTAATCCATATATCAAAGGATTCATAATATATGATAATCATATTTAGAAATTTTATATATATGAAACAAACTATACCAAGCATGGTGATGGATATCTTTAATTGCAGCATGGGAAAGGGAAAGATAGTTGGATATCTTTGAGTTTGAGGCCAACCTGATCTATACAGAGTTGTAGGCCTTCCAGGGTTGCATAATAAGACATTGTCTAAAAACAACAAAAAAATGTATGAAACACAAAACCCCAAAACAGTATTTCCACTTTGGAAGATGTCACAGTAATCTAGCCTAAGTCAGGAAAAGAAATATTGTTACAAAAATTAAATGAAGAAAGTAACGAAGAAGCCAGAGCAGGTCTATAATCTCAGCAACCGAGAGTTGGGGGTAGAAGGATCAGAAGAGTTCAAAGTTATCTTCAGCTATCTGACAAGTTCAAGGCCAGCTTGGGCTTCAAAGACCCTATCCCTGCCACAAAAAATTAGATAAAAAGCCAGAAACGTATGAAACAGAAATTACATTTAATAAATTGGATTGTCTAAGTCAAGTAAAGTTCTAATGTTTTTTTTAAATAAAATAAATAAGTATCTAAACAGGAGTGGTACACACCTGTATAATCCCAGCACAGAGGGAAGTTGAAACATGAAGATTATAAGTTTGAGAAGCCAGTCTGGACTACATTGTGAGAGCCTGTTTAAATAATAAAAAAAAAAGATTAATTATAAATATTAGGAATATGTAGAACACAATAAAATATAAGTGATTCTGAACAAACTTTGATTATATAACTTAAACATTATGTGGAAATAAAAACTTGCTAAAGAAATTATTGTAACAAAATAGAAAACATGGATGCAACATAGTCTTTCAGAAACTCAAGTATAGCTTTAAATAAAGTTTTCCCGAGCTGGGTGTGATGGCAAAACGCCTTACAGAACTCAGGCCTCTGAAGCAGGAAGATTGGGAGGCTACAAAAGAAGATCGTACCTTTAAGACAAAAAAGTGCGTGTAAGTATGTCTAGGCACACACATGAAGGCCAGAGGACAACCACTGGGAATCAGTCCTCTCCTTCCACCTTGCTGAGTCACAGTCTCTCTGTTAGTTCTGCAGTGCTGTGTTTGTTAGGACACTTACACCCCCCTCCCACACCCACATACTTCTAGCCCATTTTACTGTCATAGCCTTCCATTTTCCTTTAAGGGGTGCTGGGATTTGGCATGTGTACTCAGGTTGTCAGTCAGACCTGCTCTGCAAGTGATTCCACTCTTTGAGCCACCAGACAGGGTCTCATGCAGCCCAGGTTGGACTACAGAGATGCACGCAGTCTACCTTGGCCCTGATCTCCTGATCCTCATACCTCTGCTTCTTAAGTGCTGAAATCATAGTGGTGCATCAACATGTCCAATAAATGGTGATATTCTTACCCCAAATATTCCAGATTTAGAGCAGGAAGAGCCTCTGCCTCATTTTAGGAGGATAGCTGGCATAAGCCTGAAATAGAAAAGGAAAACTTATCATAAATTATACACACAAAAAAATAGCAAACTGAAGTTCCAAATATCAAGAGAATGTGTCCTTTCTAAATAAGTTAGTTACTTATACGAATTCAGTGTACCACTGAAGTCATTTGTCTTAATTCCACTATTCTTTGAACGACAACAACAACAAAACAAAATGAACAAACATAAATTCATTCACTATATCATCATTATATTGACTGAGACAAGGTACTTGAATTTATCAACACCAGAAAGACAGTGGGAAAAAGAACAGAAAAAAAGAAAACACTTGGTAAAAGACCACAGCAATAAACCAGAAAAAGAGAAGAAAAAGCAAACAAATGGACAAAATAAATAAATAGATAAATAAAATTCAATGAACACCTCCACAAAAAGACAAGTTCCTTGACCTAAATAAACATAGAAAGAAAAAAATTCAAGCACATGGGAAGCTCATTTCACTTATAGTCAGAAGGGAAACAGGACCATCTATGATTTTGCTAGACAAATTCATTAACGTATTCCAAGTCTCCAGCCAAACCAGAATACAGCAAGTGTGTATAATTCAAGGGAAGCATACATATTTACTTATTTTATTCAGGTGATAAAACTACTTTTGAATAACATCCAAAATATTATACTAAATTAGTAGAAATTTTTTATCAAGAATGTTGATCTCAAATTCACTGAGTACAATTTGAAGAAAATGTAATTGGACACCCAAAGTCAAAGTTCTTAAGTTATAAATAGTAACAGATTAACTATAAAACTCAATGGCACAAAAATGCCAACATTCTAAAGACTTACGAACAGATTCAACAAACTTTGGGAACAGAAATCCCATATCTGGATTTTATAATCTCCTTTGAAAATACAAGGTATGACATCGCTGAAAAATGATGACTACCTGTTGAGTACAAGACACTTAGAAATCTCTACATCACAAGAATGGCATACTTGCATCGTTACGAACAACACGACTTTTATGAAAATACATAATAGTGCATATTTGGGGAACAGTAAAATCCACATAGTTAGTTATAGGAGAGAGAGAAATATGCACTATAAGAAGAGCATACAAGCTTTTAAGGTTTAATGATCTCCATCATAGTCTAGCTTGTAAATTTGTTCAAAGGTTACTTTTTAAAATTTTTCATAATATAAAAATAACCATTTTATTTCAATTGAAGTGTACAATTCACTGGCACCTAGTACGTCCATCATTGTGTAACCATTATCACTGATCTCTATAATCATGCTGATTATTTACAGATACTGTTGTCATCTGCTAGACTGCAAACAAAAATTTGGCATCTGCAGAGACTATACCTGTTGCTGTATCTTTAATTATAATTTTGAGTATGAAAGTTATGACCTTTCTTGCATGTCTATTGTAAAAGGATAAAGGGCAGACATAACGGGAAAAATTCAAGACAAAACATTAGCGAATACAGTATTAAATGAACTAACTTTCGAGTTAAATTGGCAGTATGTAAAACTAAATCACAACTATTTTTACAAATGATTTATTTGCATGAGGACTGTCAGCTAACAAACGCATAAAGTAACTGAAGATTTAACTTAAAATAGAAAAGGTATTATGCAAGTTTAACAGTAACAAAAACAGTGTGCTCATATCAACGACGGTTTTAGAAAGAACAATTCCTGTCATCCGGTCACCCATGAACACCCTGCTGTACGAATTTTAAAACCAGGTCGGCAGAACCTCCCTTTGTCACCTATGAAGTGTTCTAACCCCAGTTCTCCTTGGTCCAGCTATGGGGACTGAAAGGCGCGCCTCCTGCGGTTTCTGGTGTCCTCATCCCTGCCAACTACCTCCCTCTGCTTCCTGGAGCTAAAGGGTTAAGGGATGAAACCGCTGCTTACCGGACTGAGGGTGGAATCCAGGAAGCGGAAGTCTCAGCAGCTAAGACCGAAGTTCTTAGTAAAAGTTCATGTAAAAAGTCCCCAACACTTGGGCGAACAAATGGGTCCGGATAGACATAGGGGAGAAACCCCTAAACATTATTTCACACATGTGTCTCACGACAATTCCTTTCTTAGGCTAATGGCTTCAATTTCACTTCCTCTTCCGAAATCTTGCGGAAGTTCATTGGCTGTTTATAACGGGGAACATTCACGGTGTGCATTTTGGGAAATGAAGTTTGACAGCTTCGATGTACCCTGCAGTCTTGAGGAACTGAGAAATCTCGGGGAAACCAATCAATGGCTTCTAAGAAGAATCACAATCGAAATGGTTTATGGGAAATGTAGTTCTTAAGTTTGGCAGCCGTGAAAAGGACGCTTAAGTCTAGTGTGTATATCAGGCATATTTTCCCAAGTTCTAATTGTCCCACAGCATCATATGCGCCTGCACTCAGCTTGTTCTTCTTTTTACAATCATCAATCTGTCAACACTGACTCTTTCCACTTTAAATATTCTATACGCAATCACTAAGTTCAAATTTTCACTCAAAACCCGTACCTCTATCCCCAAAGCCAGATTATTTTAGTTAGAAGATATTTTATAAACATGTTAAAATACTGAAAATAGATGCCCAACATAAAATAATAGCAACTCTATTCACTTGTCTATTTCAAAATCAGTGTTAACACAAAATAGCTCTTGCCTCAGATAAATTTGTTCTGAACCAAATACCAGTGACCATGACCTAGAAACACCAACTGAGGATGTCACAAAAGATGTGTTTCACCACAGGACTGCACACATGAGATTTCATTAGTTGCAGAATGAAGAAAGTGGAACATCAAGAAGTTGCATAGATTAATATCTGCAGAAAAGTGGAGAAAACTGCTATATGTCTGGGCTGCTATCTAATAGCATTCTTAGTTTTTTGGATTGGTTGAAAATATTCACCCATTAATAATACACACTGAAGAATTTTATAAAAGGTTGTTCAACCAAACACAGGGGTGGGCAATGATATAAAATAAGGATATTAAAAGTTGCCCAAAGCATTTTAGTTTTTGATCAATATTCTAACTCTGCATAAATTTTGAAACTCTTATGACCCTAGTATCTCTTCATTTTCAACATATCCTCCTGGCATGGGCCATGACACCAACCTGAAAATCATGAAGTCATTCAAGACTGAAAAATCTGCAAAGTAGGTATACATTTGAATTATTTCTCTCTTTTTGTCAGTAGGTAACCTTCATTTATGACAGTCAGCATTTTTTCGTAATTTTACCTGTCTACCTGCATTCAATAATACACAAAAAATCACTCATTTTACCATGAATATGTATATTCACCATTAGCATCTAAAACACCGGAAGCTGAAAATGTCACCAGGTAGCATCTGAAGCCTGCAGTAGTTATTTCCTGGCCTTTGCTTAGAACCCTGTCACTGTTTGAATGAGAAATGACAGCCACAAGCTCACATGATTGAACAATACAGGAAGGCTGTGTAATCTTTGGGAAGTGAAACTTTGAGAGTCACTAGAGTGGGTGGGGCTTGAGGTTTGATAGTCTAATTCCAATTCTGTTTGTTCTCTGTCTTTTTGTTTCTTTCAAAAACAGGGTTTCTCTGTGTAGCCCTGGCTGTTCTGGAATTCGCTCTGTAGACCAAGCTGACCTTGAACTCATAGAGATCCACCTGCCTCTGCCTTCCGAGTGCTGGGATTGAAGATGTGCGTCACCATCTCCCAGTTGTTCACTACTTCTTTAGTGCAGATGCAAATTAGATCACCCTGCTGCCCGGATTTCCCAACCAAATATACTGTATCCTCTCAAATTGTAAGCCAAATAGCTCTTCAACTCTGAGTTACTTCTTGTTCCTTATGTTGTTACAAGGAAAGTTACTAATAGAGTTGTGTAAAAATGACCAGCCTATCAAAAGAAAACTAAAGATTTAGTGCAATTATCATCAAAATTCTTCACAAAACTTAAAAGGACAATTTTCAGATTCATATAAAAACAAAAAGTCCAGTATAGCTAAAATAATCCTGAGCAATGAACGAACTTCTGGTGGTATCATGCTCACTGATCTCAAATTGTACTATTGAGCTATATTAACACAAACAGTATGAAACTGGCACAAAAATAGACACACTGATGAATGAAATACACTTGAAGATGATACCTAAGTCCATGTGATTATGGAAAACTTATTTTTTTTTACAAAGCAGAAAAAAAACACATACTGGAAAAAAGACAGCATCTTAAACAAATGGTTCTGTTCAAACTGGGTGGCTGCATATGGAAGAATCCAAATTTATCCATACTTATAACTCTCCATGAAATTCAACTCCAAATGAAAAAAGACCTCAACATAAGGCCAGATATACCAAATCTGATAAGAGAGACTGTGGAGAATATTCTTGAACTCACTGTAACTGGAAAACTTTCTGAGCAGAACAGCAATAGCATAAGAAATAAGAATAATTAATAAATGGACCTCTTGAAACAGAAATGCTTGTGTATGGCAAAAGAATCATTGTGGTGGCATTCCTGCTGAGCTCCTGGCTTGGCTCCAGAGAGCAGACCCTAGCCCTAGTCCTTCCTTTGTTGAAGCACACACCTTTTGTTTCTCTTTCCTTTTGTTTCTTTTATCACCCTATGTGAATCTTGTTTGAGAGTCAAGGATCAGAGAGTCCCCCAAGGATCAAAGGGCTATGCAAAACTTGGTGCAGGAAACCCAGAACCAAAGAGACAAATACAGTACATATTCAATTATGTGGATGTTAGAATACATTCATATAACCAAAGAGATTCAATATAGAGTAAGATATTGTGGGATGGATATCCCTCATAAGGAGAAACACAATACAATGTTATAAATGGACATGGAAAGGAGATTCGATCTGGGAGGGAGGGGGAAGGGTGAGTTTGGAAAAACAGAGAGGAACAATTAAAACCAAGGACCATTAGAGGGTTCATAAGGAACTGTAACACAGTAGAGTCTTCCTAAAACATATACATATATGAAGGCAATGTAAATAAAATAGCTAAATATTGGAGGAGACAGAGCCCCAACTAGACATTTCTCATCAAACAAAGTCTTCAGTTCTGGGTATGGATTATATTTAATGTGACTTTTGGCCATAGGAGCCCCATGGGAATCCCTTAAAAAAAAAGCTATTGGTTGGTACCTATGAACTAATGATAAGGCTCTATTGCTTAAGATAATACCTATACAACTCATTGAACATGGAAAAGTCAAGTTTGTACCTACCCAGAACCTTCATCTCTTCTGACTAGTGCTCTTGGTACTGGAAAGTACTCTGCATACTATCAGAGGAGAAAGACAAACACCAACCCAGCTATAAATCCTTTGTAGAAGGCCTGCAAGATGTGCTAGTGAAGTAGTGGCACAAAGCTTGTGGGAGTAACCAACCAATATCCTATTAGATTGAATGCCCACTCTATAAGATGAAATCAGTCTCAACACTGCTTGAGTGATGAAGAACTTGGGGGACAAGATAGGCCAGCGACCTGGGGGAAAACCAAGTACAACTGTTCTGTTGAAGGAACAGAGTATAAAATGACTCCTAAAGACATTCTGGTATACTTATAGATCAGTGCCTTGCTCAACCATCATCAGAAAAGCTTCCTCCTGCAGTATATGGGAACAAATACAGTGAACCACAGACAAACAATGAGCATAAAGTTAGAGACCTTGGAACACTCAGTGCTAAATGGTATTGCTCTATCAAGTCCTTCCCTTTAGGGCTCACAGAATACCATGGAAGAGGAGAATGTAAGAGCCAGAGTTGATGAAAGACACCATGGAAACAAAGCCTTCTGAACACAGTGGACTGAGGCACATACGAATTCACTGGGACTGTGGGAGCATGTACAGTGTCCACATGGGTCTGGGCCAGACGAGGTCCCAGCACTGAGAGTACAAGTGGACACAAGCCCCAATTTATAACCCAGAAGCTATCTCTTGTTGATAATGATTTACAAATGAAACCTTAGCTTTCTCCAAGTGATTTTCACTCTAAAGGGCAGGCCCCAAGTCTGTCAGTTGATGTGCAACACTAAACAAACTCTGGAGTATTTTTGGAGGTTCTTTGTCTCATGATGATTTTTCAGGAGAGTTTTTTAATCTTGTAAGTCTTTTGTTCATATGTTATGTTTTCTGGTTTTGTATTTTTATGGGATTTCTATGTGAGCAAACATGTTTGTCTCCATGTCTATGTGCATTCCTTTTGCTTTTTCTTGGACTCTTTTCCTGTTCTGGTTTATTTGTTTTATCTTATTTTATTGGTATTGTTTAGAAGTCTGTTTGTTTTCTAACAAGAGAACAAATGGGTAGGAATTTGGATGGGAGAGGAGGCACGGAGGATTTGGGAGGAGTTGGAGAAAGAAAACTAGAATATATTTCATGAAAAAAAAAGAAAAAATATAGTATCACTTCAAAAATCTCATAGTTCTTAAAATTCCAGCACCTAAAAATTCAATGTCTTTTACTATCCAGAGGGCCTAGTCGAGTCCCATGATGGTCCACAGCTATTGGGCCACAGTTCATGGTTTCCACTAGTGTGTCTGGTTGTCTCTGTACATTTTACCATCATGATCTCGATGTTCCTTGCTTAGTGTAACCTTGCTCTCTCTCATTGATTGAACTCCTGGAGCTCAGCCTGGTACCCGGCCATGGATCTCTGCATCTGCTTCCATCAGTAATTGGATGAAGGCTCTATGAAGACAGTTAGGGTATTCACCAATCTGATTACTGGAGTAGACTAGTTCAGGCACCCTCTCAACTATTGCTAGTAGTCTAAGGTGGGATCATCCTTCATCCCCCAGCAGACCCTGTAACCCACAAGCCCCACCTCCCCCAAACCCCTCCCTAAGAAGAAATCTTAATGTTGTTTTGATTTGTATTCCCCTAAATGCTAGTGTCAATAAATATTTTTTGAGAATATTTTTTAAGCCATTTTTCTTCTTTTCAGAACTCACTATTCAGGTACAAGGCCCATTTTTTTTTTTTAATTTTTTTTGAATAGGCTTTTTTTTTCTTTTCTTTTTCTTTTTCTTTTTCTTTTCTTCTTCTTCTTTTTTTTTTTTTTTACCAATTCTGTTTATTTAATTCTTTATATATTCTAGATATGAATACTCTGTCAGATGTCAGAAAAGAGTCTTTTCTATTCTAGGGGCTTTTTCTTCACCCTAATGACAGTTCCTTTATCTGTGCAGAATACTTTTAGTTTTATGGAGTCCCACTTCTCAACTGTCAGACTTCATTCTTGCACAAATGAAATCCTAGTCAAAAAGACCTTTCCTATGCCTATGTCATGCAGTGCTCTGACTTTGTTTTCTTCTAGCATTTTCTACATTTGAGGTTTTGAATTTAGTTTTTTGGTTCAGTCAGAGTTAGTTTTTGTGAAATCTGATAGACATAGGTCTAATTTCATTCTTCTCCGTGTGGACATTCGCTTTATTCTTTACTATCTGTTAAAAAGGAACTCTTTTCTCCAGGTTATGTTTTTGACATATTTGTCAAAAATTAAGTGGATGAATTTAGGATAGTTTTTTTTTCAATTTTTATGAAGAATGACATGAGGATTTTGATCTGATCATCATTGCATTGAATCTATACATAGCTTTTGGTAAAATGGTCATTTTTGCAAGGTTAATGCCACCAATCTATGGATATGAAGTATCTTTCCATTTTCTTATGCTTTTCTCTATATCTTCCTTCAGATACTTAAAGTTTTTGTTATAGAAGGTCTTTACTTCCTTGGTTAGGTTTATTCCTAGATATTTTATTTTCTTTGAGGGTATTATGAATACAATGTGTCTACAATCATATTCTCTGTGTGTTTGTTGGTTGTGCATGTGGATTCTGTATCCTGCCATGTTGCCAAATTTCTTTATCATTGTTAGAAGTTTTCAGGTGGGATTCTTGGAGTAGCCAATGGATAATACCCTATCATCTGCCATTAAAGATATTTTGAAATCTTTCTTTCCCATTTTTATCAATTCAGTTTACTTCTTCATGTCTCTGCTTCAGCTAGTACTTTGAGCAGATTATAGAAAAGGAGTGAGGATAGTGGACATCACCACGTCACTGTTGATTTCAGTAGGACCTCTGCAAGCTTTTCTCTATTTATGACAATGTTGTCTTGGGTTTCTCATAAACAGCTCTTATTTATTATGTTTAGGTATGTTCCTTCTAGTCCTACATTCTCTAGGACTTTTATCATTGAGGAATGTCAGAATTTGTGTAATGATCATGTGTTTTTGGTCCTCAAGTCCATTTATGTGGTTTATTATATATTTTTTACTTTAGTTGATTCTTTGTGGATTTTACATCATGCATCTCACTTATCTCCCTGTCCCCTTGCATCCACCCTCTGCTCTTGCAACCCTCCCAAAACAAAAGAAGATTTAGAAGAAAAATGAAAATCCAAACCAACCAATGAAACAAAAACCAAAAAAAACAACAAAAGGAAAAGAATCTCTTTGTGGAAGCTGTAGTGTGGTCTGGCAAGTCACATGCTTTACCCTTTAGAACATATATCTTTACTGGTAAGTGTACATTGCTATGAGTCGTTGGTCTGGTTTGAGGCCTCTGGCTTCTGCTATGCTATTGATAATGCGATCTCACTGGGACTCCTTGGTGGATACCCTGTTGTCCTGTGTTGTGGAGAGCCTACAGTTTTGAATCTGAAGGTTTGTCCCCTTCCATGTTCCAGCAGTTCATAAAGGAGGTGGATGTTGAGGTGGGCTAACTCATAGCCCCGGTTGATTGCTGGCTTGGTCAGCCTGCCAGCTTTACTTCATGATCATTTCCTGGGTGAGCTCTCCAGTACTGCCTCGGCTAACTCACTCAATGCAGCCTGCAGCAAGAAGCCAGGACAGTTCTCCTGCTCTCAGGCCTTTGGGTCTGGCTCATCCACAGCCACACAGCCAGGACCAGCTCTGCTATTTTGCCCAGGCAAGTTGTAAGGCCCTCTTTTCCGATTGCTGTAGGTGGCATAACAGGGTGTGTGTGGGTGCAGGGGGGCTGGATCAGTTCTCTTGGTCTTATACTCTTAGGGCTGACTCACCTGCACCCCGCCAACAGGGTCGGCTCTGGTGCGCTTCCCAGAGATGTGCAGGGCTTGCTCTCCCAAATGTTGCAGCCACTGAAGGGCAGTGTCAGCTTTCCCACCCATCAGAGGCGATGAGGGGTGTGTGGGGGGGGGAGGAGTATTCCCTCTTCACCCACTACACCGTATGGTAGATGAGAGGTAGGGCCAAATCTCCCATGCATGTTCTCTGGGCCAGATCACCCATGCCACTCTAGCCTAACCCCCATCAATAGGGGTAAGCCCTGCTGTGCTACCAAGGTGAGGTGCAGGTTCTGCTCTCCCAAGTACTGTGGCTGATGAGGGGCGGGATCAGCTCTCCCACTCTTGTGACCCTGGGACCATGTTTTCTCACCTGCAGTAGGTGGCAAGTGATGAGAGGTGAGGGTGGTATCCACTTCCTCGCTCTTGCCACAGCATGACAGACAGTGGAGCTAGCTCTCCCACTCTCATACCTTCAGGGATGGTTTTCCTGTGCTCCCACCAAAGAGGACAGCTCTACTGTGATGCTCAGGCAAGGTACAGTCAGTGATGGGTGGGGCCAACTCTGTTCATCCTTATCCTCCCTGTCTTCAGTGGTAACAGGAGCCATGGACATCAACACAGACCATGGCTATCACAAAGCCATGGACCCAGACATGGGCCTTGGTGGCAGCCCAAGTCTGGACAATGCCATGGCCCTGGTAGCAGCACATTTCACCCAGGTTTGTATGGGTTCAGCAGCGGCACAGCCTTTGGACACCAACAAGGCTACAAGTGGTCACTCAGATCCCAGATATCTCTATAGCCTTTGGTGGCAACACTGGTCACAGACATCAATATAGACTCAGGCTGTGGTAGGATCATGGATCCAGACATGGTCCTTGGTAGCAGCCCAGGCCCGGGCCCACATATCATTGTGGCCTTAATTGGCATCAGGTCACCCAGATAGGCATGACCTTAGTGGCAGTGTGGCCTCTTAATGCCAACCTGTCTCCAGGTGGCAACTCAAATCCTAGGCATCTGCTCCACTTTCAATGGTGACAGGAGTTACTGATATCGACACAAACTCTGTCTGCAGTAGAGCAATGGAACCAGACATGGACCATGACTACAGTTTGGATCCAGAGTATTCTATGGCCCTGGGTGGCAGTACAGGTCATCCAGTTTTGTATGGCCCCAGGGGCAGCCTAACCATCAAATATCAACATGGCCTCGGGTGTTGGCCCATACTATAGGCCTCTGCATGGTCCTTTGTGGCAAAAAAGAGCCACAGACATCACCATAGGCCTGCTGAGCCATGTCAATGCCTCAGACCATGACTTGGTCCTTGGCAACAGCCCAGACCCAGAGACCACCTTGGACTCAGTTGACAAGCAGGAGTTCACATCAGCCTGTTCCTCTCACCACCCTTGCCTCTTTAGGTTTGCTTTTCTCCCCAACCCATGAAAATTTGCATTTCTCTTTCTTTCATTTCCCAGCTGCACTCACTCACCAGAATGCTTCCCAGTGGGCTTGTGGTTGTAACCTACCGGCCCAAGACACGTCATGGAGCTGTTGCCAATTTCCTTTAACGTGTACTCAGGCTACAAATGTATTATATTATATTTCTATACATTACTTACATAAGTTGAATCATTCTTATATTTCAGGAATAAACAAACTTGGTCATGTTGGGTCATATTTTTTAGATGTCTTTTTTTTATTTAAATTTCTTTCATTTTATATACCAACCACTGTTTCCCCTCCTTTCACTTCTCCCATCCTCCCCTCACCTCCCTCATTCCCCTGCCCCCCACATTCACTCCTCATAGTGGGTAAGGCCTCTCTTGGGTAGTCAACACAGGCTGGCATACCAAGTTGGGGCAGGACTAAGCCCCTTGCCCCAGCATCAAGGTTGAGTAAGGCATCCCACCAGAAGGAATAGGTTCTAAAAAATCAGTTCATGTACCCAGGATTTGTCCTGGTCCCATTGCCAGGGGGCACCACAAACAGATCAAGCCACTCAACTGTCACTCACATCCAGAGGGCCTAGTTCAGTCCCATTTGGCTCCCCAGCTGTCAGTCCAGAGTCCGTGAGCCCCGCCCCCTTGCCAACCATATAAGAGATGGTCTGTTTTTATATATGTCTTTATTCTGTTCGCAAGTATTTTACTGAATATTTTTTAGTCTTACACTTATCAGTGATATTGGGCTGCAGTTTTCTGTTTTTGATGTGTCTTTAGCTGGTTTTGGCGCTAGAGTGATTCTGGCTTTGTTGAAGGAGTTTGGGAGCATTCCTTCTGTTTCTGTTTTCAAGAACAGTTGAAGAAGGGTTGGCTATAAATCTTTGATATCCTGGCTGGATTCTGCTGTGAATTCATCTGGCCCTGAACTTTTTAAGGTCTAGCTGGACATCTTTCAATCACTATTTCAATATCCTCATTGGTTGTGCATCTGTTTAGATTGAGAACTTCTTCTTGGCAAGCTGGTAGTTTGGTTGAATTCAGAAGTCATTGGTTTCTCTGTTTTCTATCTTACTAGGGTACAGGTTTTATAGTATTCTCTTATAATATTTTGAAATTCTTTGGTATCTATGTCATGTTCCCCTGATCATTTTGAATTCTGTTAATTTGGGCACTCTCTTTCTTTTGGTTAATTGGTCCAGGGTCTTCTTTCCTTGTTTATCTTCTCAAATATGTAGCTGTTAGATTTGTTAACTTTTGTTCTTTTAGTTTTAATTTCATTGATTTCTACTTTGATTTTTTATTATTTTTTTGTTGACTGGATTTGTATTGGATTTGCTCTTGTTTTTCTAACTTTTTCAGCTGCTGTTCATTTCACTTATTTGTTTACATTTTGAGTATTTTTGTTAGATTAAAATTACATTTATTATTTAATGATTGTGTGCATATTTGTGGGCACATGATGCTGCAATGTGAAGGTCAGAAGACAATTTGCAGTAATTGGTTCCATCCTTCCGACATATGGGTTCTGGGGATTAACTCATATCTCCAGGCCTGGTTGAAAGTCCCTTTACCCACTGAGCCATCTCACAAGCCTCAAATCAGATTTCTTTTGTTTGTTTTAACCAAAAAAACTGTCTGCCCTAAAAATTGCTGGTTTCTTATTGTTGTGAGTGGTGAGTGATTATACCAGAAGGCAGATTGTAATAGATGGTACACTGTAAAGTAGAAGTCTTGGAGTCTGTGCTTTTATTATATCTATCACTGGACAAGACAGAGCTCCTATCATTTCTGCATCCATCTCTCTCTACATCAGCTGTGATCCCAACACTGATGTGTTTACTGATGTTCTCACACTACCTACCATCTTATACTATTTCTTAAAAACATGAACCAAATTTCCTGTTTTAATAAATATCTAAGTTTGATTCATCCAATGATGTTAAGTTTTGATTTCCTTAGTGCTATCTGTGGTATCCACATTGTGGTAATTGATTTTTAATTTTCTTTGCTGTGTAGTGTTACTACAAGAATACACTGCACTTTACCTATTGCAGTGTTATGGGGAATTGGGGTAATTTCTATTCTGAAGCTATAAGACCATTCTTTTACATTTCTTGTTGATTTTGAATATATGTATGTGTTTCTACTGGGAAAGTACCTGTGAGTGAATTTCTGTACCATGGGTGCATATGTTTGATTTTAGCAGACATTGCTAAATAGTTTTTCAAAGTGCTTCTATCAGCTGATACTTCTGTAAGCACTGTCTGAGAACAGTTGTTGGTCTGTATTTATTGTCATTATTTATTATTTTTAATTAGTATTATTATTGTAAGGGATAATAACAAAACAAAGTAAACTGAAATAGGATAAAACAAAAGCTAACACATCAGAATAGGACAATAAAAATGTAGAGGAAAAAAGAGCCCAAGAAAAGGCACATAAAGCAGGTATAGATGCAGAGATCCACTCATTCACACACTCAGGAATCCCATAAAAATACAAACCAGAAGTCATAATATGTATGCAAAGGACCTGTAGGGTAAAAAAGAGAAAAAAATATATGTAAACAGATGGCACTTTCCCTTTCACCAGTTCCCAAATAACCAACCAGGGCTTATATTAATTATTAATGTTTAGCTGATGGCTTAGAGTTATAACTAGCTAGCTCTTACATTTAAATTAACCCATAATTCTTTTTTTCTGTTGTATTTATTTTATTTTATTTTACAATACAATTCAGTTCTACATATCAGCCATGGATTCCCTTGTTCTCCCCCTCCTGCCCCCTCCCCCCTAGCCCACTCCCCATTCCCATCCTCTCTAGGGCAAAGCCTCCCCCGAGGACTGAGCTCAACCTGGTAGACTCAGTCCAGGCAGGTCCAGTCCCCTCCTCCCAGGCCAAGCCAAGTGACCCTGAATAAGCCCCAGGTTTCAAACAGCCAACTCATGCAATGAGCACAGGACCCAGTCCAACTGCCTGGATGCCTCCCAAACAGATCAAGCCAATCAACTGTCTCACCCATTCAGAGGGCCTGATCCAGTTGGGGGCCCCTCAGCCTTTGGTTCATAGTTCATGTGTTTCTATTCATTTGGCTATTTGTCCCTGTGCTTTATCCAACCTTGGTCTCAACCATTCTGGCTCATATAAACCCTCCTCTTTCTCGATAATTAGACTCCCGGAGCTCCACCCGGGGCCTAGCCGTGGATCTCTGCATCCAGATTCCTCAGTCCTTGGATGGGGTTTCTAGCACAACAATTAGGGTGTTTGGCCATCCCATCACCAGAGTAGGTTAGTTCCAGCTGTCTCTCGACCATTGTCAGTAGTCTATTGTAGGGGTATCTTTGTGGATTTCTGTGGGCCTCTCTAGCACTTTGCTTCTTCCTATTCTCATGTGGTCTTCATTTACCATGGTCTCCTATTCCTTGTTCTCCCTCTCTGTTCTTGATCCAGCTGGGATCTCCCGCTCCCCCAAGCTCTCTTTCCCTCGACCCTTGCCCTTCACTACCCCCACTCATGTCCAGGTTGTTCATGTAGATCTCATCCATTTATCCATCATTGGGAGGTTCCAGTGTTTTTCTTGGGGTCCTGTTTTCCAGGTAGCCTCCCTGGTGATGTGAGTAGCAGTCCAGTCATCCTTGTTCCACATCTAGTATCCTATGAGTGAGTACATACCATGTACTTGTCTTTCTGAGTCTGCGTTACCTCACTCAGGATGATTTTTTCTAGATCCATCCATTTGCCTGCAAAACCTCATGATATCATTGTTTTTTTTTCTGCTGAGTAGTATTCCATTGTGTATATGTAGCACATTTTATTTATCCATTCTTCAGTTGAAGGGCATCTAGGTCGTTTCCAGGTTCTGGCTATTATAAACAATGCTGATATGAACATAGCTGAGCAAGTGCTCTTGTGGTATGATTGAGCATTTCTTGGGTATATGCCCAAGAGTGGTATAGCTGGATCTTGGGGGAGACTGATTCCCAATTTTTTAAGAAAGCGCCATATGCGGCGTGGTGCGCACGCCTTAATCCAGCACTTGGAGGCAGAGGCAGGCGGATCTCTGTGAGTCAAGGCAGCTGGCTACAATGAGTTCAGAAAGCGCAAAGCTAACAGAGAAACCTGTCTCGAAAAAAAAAAAAAAAAAAAAAAAAAAAAAAAAATTAAAAAAAAAGAAAGCGCCATATTGATTTCCAAAGTGGTTGTACAAGCTTGCATTCCCACCAGCAGTGGAGGAGAGTTCCCCTAGCTCCACATCCTCTCCAGCATAAGATGTCTTCAGTGTTTTGATCTTAGCCATTCTGACAGGCATAAGGTGGTATCTCAGAGTTGTTTTGATTTGCATTTCTCTGATAATTAGGGATGTTGAGCAATTCCTTAAATGTCTTTCAGCCATTTGATCTTCCTCAGTTGAGAATTCTCTGTTTAGTTCTATGGCCCATTTCTTAATTGGACTGTTGGGCATTTTGATGTCTAATTTCTTGAGTTCCTTATATATTCTGGCTATCAGTCCTCTGTCAGATGTGGTGTTGGTGAAGAACTTTTCCCATTCTGTAGGCTGTTGCTTTGCCTTGTTGACCATATCCTTTTCTCTACAAAAGCTTCTCAGTTTCAAGAGGTCCCATTGATTGATTTTAACCCATAATTCTTATCTATACTTTGATATGTGGTTCATGGCTTGCTACCTCATTTTCTACGTGTCTTCCTTCCTCAGTGGCTGGCTGGTGTCTGCCCCAACTCTGCACTTCTTCATGTCCTTCCTCAGTTTAATTGTACCACCTAACCTTATCTTGTCTCACTATTGGCCAAAACTATTATTATTATCAACCAATGAGAGCAACACATTCACAGCATACATAAGGACATCCCACAGCAAATTTATACAAATAAAATAAAATAAAATAAATAAGATTTAAAAGAAAATCTGACATGATATTATGAGACAAGAAACCTTTCAAGATAACATTAAATTCATTTTCTCTTGGCCATCTACTGCTGGGCTTGGGGCCTACCCTTAAGAATAGTTTGTTTCTTCTGTGAAACTCCTTGGAGGAAACTGAATTTGCATTTGTATGTGGCTATCAATTGGAAATGCTTCTGGGTTAGGGATGAGAGCATATGTCTACTTCTTCTTTCAGCCCGAGGAGGCTAGCAGGTAAAGAACCATGTATGCCCTGTGTGTGGTGCCTCAGTCTCTGTGAGTTAATACTGCATCAATCCTGCTGATTTAGAGATTTGTTTTGTTTCCTAAGATATAGCCTATTTTAGAAAAGTTTTCATGTGTTGGTAGGTATAATGAACATTCACCCAGGCCACCCTCCAACTTTACTCTCCCCCAAATCCACTCTTTCTCTCTTTCCTTCAGAAAAAAAGGCCTCCCAGGAATATCAACCAAATATGGCATAACAAGTAACAAAAAGACTGGGCACAAACTCTCATATCAAGGCTGGGTGAGGTAACCCAGTAGGAGGAAAGCATCCTAAGTGCAGGCAAAAGAGTCAGAGATATCTTCCCCACTTTTGCTGTTACAAGTTAGGAGTCCTACAAAAACAACAAGTTAACAACCATAACACATATACAGAGGACTAGTGCAGACCCATGTGAGCTCAGTGTTTGTTACTTCAGTCTCTGTGAGCCCCTATGAGCCTTACTTAGTTGATGTCTGTGGACTGTGTTTTTCTAGTGTCCTCGACCCCTCTAACTCCTACACTTCTTCCTCCTTCTTTTCCGTGGGGTTCTCCAAACAATAAAGACGAGGGACCAGATGGAGATCTGGGCTATCTGACTAATGTTTGGCTGTGGGTCTCTGCATCTGCTCCCATAAATTGCTAGTGGAAGCCTCTCTGATGACAACTGGACTAGGTACCAACCTATGAGTATAGCAAAATATCATAAAGAATGATTTCATTGATTTTTTTCCATTATAAGTCTCTGGGCTATTCAGCCTCTGGATCTGGGTCATCCAGACAGTGTCAGGCATGGGCTCCCTTCCATGACATGAGCCTCACATTAGACCAGCCTCCCACAGGTTCTGAGCCACCATTATCCCAGCACATGTTGCAGGCAGTACAGGTTGTAGCTCGATAGTTTTGTGGCTGGGCTCATGTCCCAGTCCCACCACTGGAAGCTTTGCCTGGTTACAGAGGATGTCTGGTTCAGGCTTCAAATCCTACATTACTAGGAGTTCTCACTTCGTTCACCCCGTAGAATCCTAGAAGTCTCTCTAAAAATCATCCTGAGTGAGGTAACAAAAAAGACAAACATAGTATGTACTCATTTATAATTTGATATTAGCTGTTAAGTAAATGATAATCATGCTACAATCCACAGACAGAGAAAGGCTAAGTAACAAGGCAGGCTTTAAGGGGGACACATGGATCTCCTTGGGAAGGGAAAATAGGATAGATTTGGGAGTGGACTGGCTATGGGTGGGAATGGAAACAGGAGGGGTCAGGTAGGTGGGGGAGGAATGGAGGGAGAGAGTATGGAGAGAGACAACTTGAATTAGAGGGCATTTGGGGGATGAAGTGGAAACATACTGCAGTAGATCATTCCTTCTTTCTCCCCCCCCCCGTAAGACAAGTACTCTCTGTGTAACAGCTCTGGCTGTCCTGGAACTTGATTTGTAGACCAGGCTGGTCTCAAACTCACAGAGATCCTCTTGCCTCTGCCTCCTGAGTGCTGGAATCAAAGACATGCACCACTACTGCTTGGCAATACTTTTTTCTTTAATAATTATGTTTTTTTATTTCTTTCCATAGACCTTCTACTGCTATCATTCCTCTTTTCAGTTTGAATATGGCTTTCTGCATTTTTTTTATTTTGATTTGCTGGATATAATTTGTTTTGGCATGCTGATTCATGTTCTTGTCCTTTCAGAGTCTTACTTTTTATTTAAAATTGTTTTATTTTTTATATTTGTTCTATATTTATATACTTTAAATATTATAAGTACACATTATTTGTATATTTTAAGTATAATATTTGTATAATTAAAAATATATTTATAGCTGGGCGGTGGTGGTGCACGCCTTTAATCCCAGCACTCGGGAAGCAGAGGCAGGCGGATCTCTGTGAGTTCGAGGCCAGCCTGGGCTACAGAGCGAGATCTAGGAAAGGCGCAAAGCTACACAGAGAAACCCTGTCTCGAAAAAACCAAAAAAAATTATATATATATATATATATATATTTATAAGATATTAAACATATCTCATATTTAATAAAATATTTTATATTTTATTTTATTCTTCAAAATTTCAATGCATACATGCAATGCATTGATCTTACCTATGCCCCTACTCCCTCTTCCCAGTTCTCTCCAACACATTTTCCTTCCACTTTCGTATTCTCTCTTTCGTGCATGAGTGTGTGTTTTATTGAAAAAATGTCCTCCTCCCCCAATCCTCCCAAGTCCTCTCCACCTCCCCACTCACTGAACTCCAAACCCTTTCTTCTATCTCCCTTAAAAAAACAAACAGGCAAACAAACAAAACAAAATTAGAATTTAAAAATAAAAATATAAGAAATACACCCTCCTCTCTTAGAGATCCTCACAAACACACAAAAATGAAAACAATAAAACCACAAAATTTGAAACCGTAATATGTAAGCAAAAGAGCAGTAAGCCAAAGACTGCCCAAACAATGCAACATAGGACAAAATGTCTATAAAATACCACTGAGTTCATTTTGTGTTGACCATATAGTGCTGAGCAAGTGGCCTACTATTAAGTGTGATTGATAACCCAGTGAGACTCCATTGCAGAAAATTAATTTTTTTCTTTGCAAGCAGATGTCAATTGGAGATAGCTTCTTGGTTAGGGTTAAAAGTTCATTTTAGTCTGTTTATGATGTTGGAAGCTTTTCTTTCCCCTTCAATTTTTGTAGATAGTTTTATAGTGTATATTAGTAAAGGCTGGCCATCACAGTCTTTTATGACATTGAATGTTTTAATCCAGACTCTTCCAGCTTTCAAAAGTACCGATGAGAAGTCAGCTCTTATTTTGATGAATTTTTCTTTACCAGTGACTTGCATTTGTGTGTGTGTGTGTGTGTGTGTGTGTGTGTGTGTTTTGCTTTGTTTTCTAAATCAGCTTTCAATACTATTTCTTGGTTTTATATATTTCATATTTTAACTATGATACACTGTGGCAGTTTTCTTTTCTGGTCTTTTCCTGTATACTTTTCACTTTTTTTTTTATATTTCATGCTTATTTTGTTCAAGGCTATTCCAGTTTTCTCTTCTATCAGGTTCAGTGTATCTGGTTTCATGTTGAGATCTTTGATCCAGCAGGACTTCAATTTTGTACAGGGTAATAGGTATGGATCTATTTGCATTCTTCTACATGCTAACATCCAGTTAAACTATTTGAAGACAATGTTTTTTTTTCCATTGTGTCTTTCTAGTAGTTTCTTTATCAAAAATCATCTGTCCATACATGTGTGGATTTATGTCTAGATATTTGGTTTGATTCCATTGATCAACATGTCTGCTCTTATGTCAATACCATGTGGCTTTTATTACTATAGTTCTATAGTGCAGCATGAAATCAGGGATGGAGATATCTCCAGAAGTTATTTTGTTTTTTAGCTATACTGGGTTAATTTGTTTTTCCATATGAAATTGAGTATTGTCCCTTCAAGGTCTGTGAAAAATTGTGCTGGAATTTTGATGGATATTGCATTGAATCTGTAGATTGCTTTTGGTAGGATAGTCATTTTTACTATGCTGAGCCTACCAAAACATGAGCATGGGAGATATTGCCATCTTCTGATAGCTTCAGTTTCTTTCTTCAAAGACTTGAAGTTTTTATCATACAAGTCTTTCACTTGCTTGGTTAGAATTACCCTAAGATAATTTATATTATTTGAGGCTATTTTAAAGGTTGTTGTTTCTCTGACTTCTTTCTCAGTCCATTTGTCATTTACATAGTAGGGATACTGATTTTTCTGAGTTAATTTTGTAACCATCTACTTTACTGAAAGTGTTCATCAGCAATAGGATTTTCCTGTAGAATTTAAAGGTTCACTTATGTATACTATCATATGCAAATAATGATACTTTGGTTTCTTCCTTTCTAATTTAAATCCCCTGATCTGCCTTCAATTGTCTTATTCCTCTAGCTAACATGTAAAGTATTTTATTGAATAATTTTTGAGAGAGTGGACAACATTGTCTTACTCTTGATTTTAGTGAAATTTCTTTGGGTTTCTCTCCAATTAAAAGTTAGCACAAAATTTTAATAGTTTTAAAATAAAGAACCAGTGACAATGTTCCTCAATTATTCCACAAAAGAAACTCAAGGGCCAGTTCCTAATTCTTTTTAAGAAATCACCATTATTCTGATATCAAGACCACCCTACAAAAATTATAGACAAATATTCCTTCTGAACATAGATTAAAAAAATTCTCAATACAATGCTTACAAACAAAACTCAAGAGCGCATTGAAAAGATTATCTGTCATGATTAAGTTGCCTTCATCCCAGAGATGCAGGAATGTTTCAATCTAGGCAAATCAATAAACATAATATACCATATAAATAGACTGAAATATGAACCCTCCATCATTTTCTTATTAGATGCAAACCGTCTTTTGAGAAAAACACAACATCACTTGATGATAAAAATCCTGGAGAGTCTAGGACTGAAACAGCTATAACTCAACATAATAAAGAGAAATTACAATAAGCACACAGACAACATCAAGATAGAGAGAAACCTAAAACATTTTCACTAAAATCAGGAACAAAACAAGGATTTTCACTCTCCCAGTACCTACTCAATATTAATTGGAAGTGTTAATTACAACACTAAGAAATGTGAAGGAGATCAAGGGGATACAAACAAGAAAGGAAGAAGCCGAATATCATTATTTGTAGGTGATATGATTTTATGTACAAAAGACCCCAAAGACCCCACCAAGCATCATCTCTAGCTGACAAACACATTCAACAAAAAAGCAGGATAAAAATTTAAGACACAAAAATCAGTAGCTTTCTTAGATACAAGTGGCAAACAGACTAAGAAAGAAATGAGGGAACCAGTAATTTTCACAAGAGTCCCATATAATATCTTGGAATAACTCTAACATAGGAAAGGAAAGGTTTTCACAATAAAATTTTAAGATATTGAAGAAAGAAGACAAAGAAATCACCAGAAGGGGGGAAGATCTCATGAACATGTATTGTAAAATTAATATTGTGAAGTCACTATCCTACTAAAATCAATTTAAAGAATAAATGGAAGTCACATCAAAATTCAAAAAGAATTCTTTACACAAATTGAAATAAATTCAATTTTATATGGAAACATACAAAACCCAGAATAGTTAAAACAATTCTGAAGAATAAAAGAATCACTGGAGCTATCAGCACACACAATTTCAGGTTGTTTTACAGAGCTATGGTAATATAACTTATGGTATTGGCACAAAACCAGATACATTTATTAATGGAATAGGATTGAATACTCAGATGTAATTCTACACATCTATAAATGCTTGATTTTTGATGAAGAAGTAAAATATACATACTTAAGAAAAATAGCATCTTCAACAAACAATGCTGTTCAAACTAGATCACTGCAAGTGATCTGGAAAATAGATTCATATTTATTACTCTGTACAAAACTCAACTGCAAATGGATCATGGTCCTCAACCTGATCATACACAATGAATCTGGTGGAAGAGAAAGTGGAGGATAGACTTCACCTCATAGGCACAGGGAGGGGCTTTCTGAACAGGACACTGATAGAAAGGACTCAATAGGTAACAAATAATTAATGCTAAATTCATGAGTCCAAAAAAAGTCTATACAGCAAATCACAGCATAATTTAGATAAAGTAGTAGTATCCTACCAACTGAGAAAAGACCTTTACCATTTATACATCTCATAAAGGGCTATTATCTAGAACATATAAAGAAATAAACTGATTACCAAGAAAAGAAGTAACCCAATTAAAATTTGGGTAGAGAACTAAGCAGAATTCTTAAAAGATTAATAATAAATGACTGAAATATACAAAAAGGAATATTCAACATCCAATTGTATGCAAGTAAACTACTTGAGATTTGCTTTCCCAGTCAGAATACAAATCAAAAAATATGCTCAATGCAAAAAAAACACAAAGCTAAAAAAATATGCAGTCTTTGGGTCCTCAAACAGTTTTTCTCGTTTAATGTTGGATATGTTCTTGTTCTGCTGTTATTACAATTTTGATTAAGGTATAAAATGTATACTACATATCAGAATGAAAAAAAAAATAAATAACCACAAAAGTCCAGCAATTACCTATACATAAGGTTGGTGGCAGGGAGGGCCAAAAAAGGATCTTTTAAGAAGAAAAACAGAATACAGTATTATGTGAATATAAAAAGAAACTAGGATAGGATTATGGTGGTTTGATCTTTTCTGATTACACATCCAATAGAGATTTAGTATCTAAAACATATAAATAATTACAAACCCTGGATTTCAAGAAAAGAACTAACCCATTAAAAATGGAGTGCAGGACTAAGTAGAGAATTTTCAAAAGATGTAACACAAATAGCTAAGAAAATTTAAAAATATTCCACATCCTTAGTCGTCAGGAAAATAAAAATCAGGACTACTTTGAGTCATAATGGCCAAGATAAACATTTAAAATAATTTTATTATATGTCTGTATTTATTTATGTGTATATATATGAATGCACATATGTATGTATTTGGCACATACACAATCATAATATGCATGTGGATCTTAGAGAGACTCTTGCGGAATTTAGTCTTTTACTTCACCATGTGGGTTCTGGGTATTGAAATGAGGTCCTAGACTTGGAAGAAAGTGTTTTTGCACACTGAGCTATCTACTGGTCCAGATGCTATTCTATATGTGTGAGGAAACTGTTTCAAAAACAATTTACACATTACTATTTCTAAATCTTTACGTTTTCTGAGAATATTCAATAATAAAATGGGCTAATTTGGAGATTTTTTTTCTTTGCATCATGCTCTTCAAAACCTGAAGAATAAAAATGTTCTTAAAGAAGTAAAACCTTGTTTTAAGCTTCACAGATAGTGACACATAGAGAATCCAGGATTGAGAACAAATTAAATCAAATATGCTCAATTTGTTGAAGCATGATTTTAAAAAGAATAGTAACAGAAGTCTCAGATATTGTACTTTACTAGAAACTAGTCATTTTGACTAAATCTAGGCATGCAAGCTCTAAACAAAGGACACATTATTCAAATGACCTGATTCTACTTAAAAGATTTCTTATGGCAACTTTCATGTCCTTGTTCCTTAAGCTGTAGATAAATGGGTTCATCATTTGAGGAAGTACAGAGTACATCACTGAAGCCACTGCAGATTTTCTTGGTGAGGCACTCATTGCAGAGCTGATATATACCATAGAACCAGCCCCATAAAACAAGGAAACCACTGACAAGTGTGTCCCACAGGTAGAAAAGGCTTTGTACTTTCCCTCCAGTGATGCTATTCTCAAGACTGTAGACACAATGTGATAATAAGAATAAATGATTCCACAAAGAGGAACACCACCAAATGCACAAGTTGCAACAAAGAGCACAATGTGATCAATGAGGGTGTCAGAACAGGAGAGCTTGATGACCTGATCAAGTTCACAGAAGAAGTGGGGGATTTCCAGATCTGTGCAGAAGGAAAGCCGCTGCACCATTAGAGTGTGCACGAGGGAATCCATAATACTAATGAGCAGAGAGATCAGTGAGAGCAGAACACATAACTTAGGATTCATAATGATAGTATACCTCAAGGGATGACAAATAGCTACATAGCGGTCATAGGCCATCACTGTAAGGAGGAAATTTTCAAAGTATGCAAAAACAAGTGCAAAGAAGAGCTGTGTGAGGCAACCTGCATAGGTGATGCTCTGATCATTTGCTTGTATGTTCACCAGCATCTTGATGACTGTGGCTGTGCTGAAACTGATGTCATTCAAGGACAAGTTGGAGAGGAAGAAGTACATGGGGGTGTGGAGGTGGGACTCAAAGCTTATACCCAGAATTATGAGCAGGTTTCCCAGGATGGTGACCAAGTAGATGAACAAGAAGAGGCTAAAGATGAGAGACTGAAGTTCTGGGTCATCTGTAAATCCCAGAAGAAGGAATTGTAACACAAATGTTATGTTTTGGGGCTCCATGTTGCTTGTCAATCTTTGAGGAAAAATGGGACAAAATTAAAACCTAATTAATTAATTCTAAATAAGAAATATATGCATCACAATGCACCAGGGTAAAAATAAAATGTCAATTGCTGTTATTTTACTGAATGTCAGTTGTGTTGATGAGAATGAATAGTCAAAATTTTAACATGTCATAATAGTATTTCATATTTCTTCTTTTGTTAATAAAATTAACAAAATTTTCTTTTTTAATTGTTCTTTGATAATTTTATTCATCTATATGATGCATTACGATTGCTCTCACCCCACTGTATCTTTCTCCCATCCTGTTACCCACCCACCTTCTTCCCCTCTCTGCCCCATTCCATGTTCATGTCTTTATCTGTTGTTTTGTGACCCCCTGAGTTTAACCAGAACCATCTGTGTGATCATTGTTTGTAACTCCATAGGAGCCCAGTGTGTTCACCAGGTGGGCTACAGAGGAAAGTAGGTCTTGGCTATAAAATTTGATGTCCACCCAATTGACTCACTTCCTTCACCACCTAAAGGTTTCACAATATCCCTAAACACTGTCACCAGCTAGAAAGCAAATTTTTTAAGCCCCTGAGCCAATGGAAGGCATTTCTTGTGCATGGTATGATGCATTTGTTAAAAGCAGAGGAAAGCTTCAGGTGTTGGTTTTTGCTTCTAATGCCATGTCTTTGCTGTTTTTATGATGCAGCACAGCGGGGTATCTGGACTAGGACTTTATGGGTGCATTTCCTGTATCTGCCTCCAATCTCCCAATATCTATACTAGGATTATACATGCTTACACTACTTTTTAAAACTTTTATAGTGGTTTTGAGAGGTAATAGATATCTAGCAGAATGAGAGAAACCTGAATATTTGTCACACTGAAAATGACAATGTATCAAAAAATAACAGGGTCCTCAAAGGAGACCTGCCTCTCTACATCTTTCATGTACAATTTACTCACTGATAAGACAGATCTGTTATAAAAAAAAAAAAACTTGACCAAATGTCAAATCATTAAATACAGCACTATGCATTACTTGGATGGCTTCATGAAGAATGATCTTCAGCATCCCACAAATTGTGAAAGAAAACAGTGCTCACTCCTTGCTCATACAGGACAGAATCAGGAGCTCCTGGAAGAAAGGACAATCTCTAGACGAAGATGAGACTATTCTTTCCTGACTTTTCAGAGCTTTTAAGAGAAGATTTTACTGACTGACACCTATAGTCTCCAGACCCCTGACAGTTTAATATCCAAAGCTTCTCATTAGAGAGTAAATGTTAATTTCACCAAGATCCCAAGAGTGTAGGTCCTTAAAGACCAACTACAAAGATGGGAGAAATTCAGAGTGCCTGGTGTCCTGATCCACGAGGTCATTTGCCTTATTTGCCTTTCACTATATTTTCTAATCACTTCCATTTCATTGACCTCGCAAACTTAACAAACTGAAATTTTAGTAAATGCAAACATTCCATTATACCCATATCAATATATTTAGTTAGGAGACCTATTTGAATATATATATTTTAATGTGTTGTTTGATCAGTCTGTATGTTACTTGTATGTAAGTTTTCAGGACTGACCATGTAGTATTTGATAACCAATCAGTGTGCTGTATGTACCCTGGGGAAGACTGTTTCTCCTGCTTATAGCATTCTTTTAGTTGCCTATAGACTTTTGTCTAGGGAAGAGGCTATGCATTTTTCGAGAGAGCCGGGGGATACATGGGAGGAACAGGAGGAAAGAAAGAGAAGGGGGAGGAATTATACAATTATATTATAATCTCAAAAACATATAAAAGTGTTCTCCTTTGGAGGAACCACAGAATGCATTGTTGCAGTGTTTCTGCTTTGGTTGGTAAATGAAACGTCAACATCAGATGACCTTGTAGGAGGGATTTGGAACTAAGACATTGGTGGACAAGAGAATGCATCTTAGCCTGACTGCTCGGTTCTGCTTATTTATTAGCTTATACTTAGACTTCAACCTCATTTTAGGAACCAGAAGAGGACTTTAGGGGTCACTGGGTCTCATTATCACCCTTCCCATTGTGGATCTATTGAATAAATATTCTTTTTTTGTTTTTTATTATTTACTTGTCTCCTCTCCTTTAATTGGATTATTATGGACATGTGGCAGAACTTGTCTTAATGGCTCACAGGCTATTCCACCAAATCTGGTAACATAAACTAAATCAACTAGGAAACAGAATGCCTATTACAGACATGGAGCCTACTACCCACCCATAGTTAGAGGGTGGTTATGTGGAAAGCACCTGTGCTCACATGTGCCAAATAACCAATTACATTCATACTCAGTTGGCTTTTCTGACCTAGCAATACCTCTAACACTTTGCATGCCAATTCTGAAAACCTTATATTACTAAATTCTTACTTTTTTCTGGAGATTGGTATGTTTCATGTACACCCTATCCCTGCTGGTGGTCAAGGCAGGAGGTATTGGATATGTTCAATTTCATTTAACTTAAGTTTCTGGTCAGTTTTATAGCCAAAACATTAAAATATACACATGAAAGCATATCCATGATAAATCAATATACAGCACAAAAGAAGAAAGTGACATACAAAAGATTATCTTTATAAATATTGAAATTTTCCCATGGATGCTAGCTAGCTACCAAGGGATTATTGGCACTAGGTGCTATGCTTTTAGTCCAGATAACAAAACCAATACAACAAATAGTTTAAACATGTTAAAGAAAGATTTTCATTATCTAGGTCATGTAGATTGTTGTGATGATTAATATACTAGACTATTATCTGGTAATTGATGCCACATTATCTCAATGAGTTTCCATATCATTCTAACTCATTGCTGTGGCCTTTGTTATTGTTCTAATATTCAATATTCTACTCTATTCAGGAGTAAATGATAACACTCCATTCCATCAGAGGTTCTGGAAACAAGACAAAGGAGAGGGGTTGAAAGTAACAGATAGAAGACGAGGCTAAGGTGGGATGAAGCCTCTAAGTCAAAGGTTCTCAACCTGTGGTTGCAACTCCTTTGTTGGTTGCACAACCCTTTCACTGAGTTTGCATTTAAAAATTTTGCATATTAGATATTTATATTGTGATTCATAACAGTAGCAAATTTACTGTTATGAAGTAGCAGTGAAAATAATTTTATGGTTGGGGTCACCACAACATGAGGAACTGTATTAAAAGTCATAGAATTAGACTCCATCTTACGGCAAGCTGTCCCTTAGGTGTTATCTATGCCAGCCTATATGAAAAGAGTATTTTTCTCATGACTACAGTGTTCCCCAATAGCATTGAAATGCCTGATTAAGCTCACAGAGGAAGCACACAAAACCATACAAATTCTCTCTGGTTTAACTTTATAACTATCTTAAGATGCTGGAGCCCACAGTGGCATCTAGGTTTGCAACAATGCTGCCTAGATTCATGCAAATTAGAAACTTGATTAACAGGGCTGTTGAATTTTGGTCCTGTAGGTAACTGTAATAAAATAACACATACCCTGTAAAGCTGTAATTGATGGAATATTTGCTTGCTCTATTTTTGACTGCTCTATTTAGTGTGGATAGATATTACATTTATGACCCCTTAGAAAAATCATGCAATACTATCTAACTGACCTGTGCATATTATTAAACATTATTAGATACGCACATGGTATTATACTTAATAAATTAATGTAAGTAGCTTTTGACATTAAATTACATATTTGTATGTTTTAAAATTCATTTAATCTCAAGCCTCTAGCTCAAGCTCTGTTTCTGTAAATTGAGAAGAAAAATTTTATCTACATTTCAAAAACAACTTGTCAAATATCAGGGACCAGAAAATAAAATGCAAACAAAGTAACAAAGATGAAACAAGATAAAAATAAATAATATTTTATTTTGTCTGCTCATTTACAAGGAAATGTTTGAGGATGTGGATTGAAGAAGAGCCAGACATTCTGATACAGAAGTAATTATTTGCTTTGACTAACTCTACAAATCAAAGTACAAAGTACAATGACAGGTCATTGAAGAGAAACTTCTTAGGAGTTTTCTCAAAGCACCATGTCCTTATTCCTCAGACAATAAATAAAGAGGTTCATCATTTGAGGGACAATAGTGCACATCAGTGAAGTCACTGTAGTCCTTCTTGTTGAAACAGTAAGTGCAGAGCTGATGTAAATACCTAATGCTGTCCCACTGAACAGAAACAAAACTGAAAATTGAGACCTACAAGTGGAAAAGACCGAATACCTACCTCTAACTGAAGGTATTCTTATAACTGAAGATAAATTTCAAATAAGAGAAAATGATTTGAACAAAACCAAATGTAATGTTGCAATGTATATTTAAGAACATTGATGAGAGTATCAGAACAGGTAAGTTTGATGAGATGAGCAAGTTCATAGCACAGGAGGTTCTCTAGATCTGTACAGGACAACTTCAACAACATCAGATCAAATCAAGCTATAGACTATTTTCAAGGTGCCTTAATTAGGGTTTCTACTGCTGTTATGAAACACCATGATGAAAATCAAATTGAGAAGGAAAGAGTTTATATGACTTACACTACCACATTGTAGTTTATCATTGAAGAAAGTCAGGACAGGAATTCAAACAGGTCAGGAACATGGCTGGAGGCAGCAGCTAATGGAAAGGTAATGGAGAGGTGCTGCTTACTGGTTTGCTCATTATGGCTTGCTCTCAGCCTGCTTTCTTCTTTCCTTCTTTTTTGATTTTATCAATTTATTTTACATCCTGACCACAGTTTCTCCTCCCTCCTCTCCTCTCATTCCCTTTCCCCATCTTCCCTCAGACACCCACCCACCCCAATCCATTCCTTCTTTGTTTCTGTTTAGAAGGGGGCGAGTCTCCCATGGATATCAACAAACCATGCACTATCAAGTTGCAGTAGGACTAAACTCCTCTCTTTGTATTAAAGCAACCCAGTATGAGAAATAGATTCTAAAAAGCCAGCCAAAACATAAAGGACAGCATCTGCCCCCACTGATAGGCGTTCCAAAGGTAGACCAAGCTACACAACTGTCACCCATATGTACAGGACATAGGCTTGTCCCATGCAGGATCACTGGTTGTCAGTTCAGTCTCTGTGAGTTCCTATGAGACCATGTTAGCTGTTTCTGTGGATTCCCTTGTGATGTCCTTGACCCTCCCCTGGCTCATATAATCCTTCCTCCCTTTCTTCAGCAGGATTTCCCAAGGTCGGCCCAATGCTTGACTGTGGTCTTTGTACCTGTTTCTATCAGTTACAGGATAAAGGCTTTCTGATGAAAATTAGGGTAGTCACCAATCTGTAGATATAACAGACTATCATTAGGCATCAATACATTGAATTTTTTTTTTTACCCAATCGCATTTGGTTCTATCCTAGGTCTCTGGACATCTATCTAGACTTTGGGTCCTCTAGGCAGTGTCAGAGGTGGGCTCACTCTCCTCAGCACCTCTTCCACAGTCAAGAAAGGAGTCTTGTTCCTCCTCCTAGAGAAGACCTGTGCTGACTTTTAATCAATAAATAACCCAATATGTCTCTACTGGAATAGATAGATATGAGGCATTTTTTTTTTTTTTGAGAAAACTTGTTGGTCAGGTAGAGAGTAGGAGAGGATCTGGACAAACTTGGGTGAGGGGGAAAATATGATCTAAATATATTAAAATTTTAAAATTTCCTTAAAGAAAAATAATAGGAATTTCTTGGAGTTTCAGTATCTAGATTATGAGTTAAATGGCTTTTATCTTGAAACTGACTGGGTTACCTTAAGTCCATCCATTTATGTTTTGAAAGTGTTGTTAAGAATGATTATATATTTAACTTATGAATAGATTAGTTCATATCAATGTTATGTTTCCTTGACAAAAAAATGTTGACTTTAGTGACTCTTTACTATAAGTATCAAGTGATTTTTTAGCACATAAATACTTTTGATTGTGAGCTTAACCTTTTGATTGTGAGCTAAGCCATATTTCTTCTTTGGCTTTTTTTCTTCTGTTTGTGTGTTTGTTTTGTCTTGTTTTTATTTTGTTTATAATTTTTACACTGCTGCTTACATTCTGAAGATAGAAGGAAGGAAGATGGATTTGGGTGGGTGGAGTAGTGGGGAGGATTTGGGAGAAGTTGGGAGAGGGGAAACTTTAATCAGAATATATTTTATAAAAAGACAGTCTATTTTAAATAACAAAATACTATCTCACAGCAAAAATAAATAGAAATAATGTTACAATTGAAAAAATATTTTTTCTGATATTTGCAATTATCAAACAAAAGATAAATTTTCTTTCATTATACTTTTCTCCATTTCCCCAACATATTGCTTCACTCTTGATAACTAATAATGCCATGTTTGAAAGCTAATGACAATGGAAGAAAATTAAACAGGAATTATTTGGGTTTCATGAGTCAAGCACTGTCCAAGATTCTTTTGATCTAATGTAGATGTAATTCTAAATGGCCTTATTAAATAAGAAACACAGTGCCAGATAAAGAGTTAAAAGCGCAGAGATCGAGCAGCAGCCAAGAGCTAAGACCACCTTATTACTAGCTGCTGTCCTTCCCCTGAGTGAGAGACCTTCTTCCTGTGTCCTGCCTTTTTATTGACTTTCTGTTCTGCCTTCTCATTGTCTATAAACCCAACCACATGACTTCCTCGTCATTGCCTGTCTATACAGACCTCCAGGTCTCTATGGTTCATACTGAGATTAAAGGTTCGGGTCACTGCTTGGCTGTGTCCTTGAACACACAGAGATTCTGCCTGCCATGTGATCTGATTAAGGGCGTGTGCCACCACTGCTGGGCTTCTGCTAAATAGCTTGCTCTTAGCTCTGATATCAGGCAATTTTATTAACATACAAATAAAATCACATTTCAGCACAAGTAAAATATTACCATAATCTAATAATTTTTCACTGAGTTTTATATATCATCAGTTTTTCATGGCATTTAATTGTAGTTATATGTATACAAATTATAAAAATATTAAAGATACAGCACTATAGTTAAGTATTTATGAATTTAGTAACATAATTATTAAATCTAGTAATTAACATATCCTTCATGTTCCCTATTATACAAATTAGATATCCATTTATTTCAGGTTGGTGATAAATAGTCCTTCATCAAAGTATTGTTAGAAGAAGATCACAATCAGACTATGTTCTGGAAAACAGAATATTGTGTTGCCTCCACCTGTTTTCTTAGAAGACTATGCATTAGTTAAGAGACTATGAGAAATGTGAATTGCTAACTTTTTGATTTTGAGCTTCATAGGCAAAGATGAGTCATTATAATCAATTATGATAGACAACTCGACCTCTGCTCCCTTCAGTGACAAGCTCTGTTTATTTCATATCCTAGAACCAGCCTTACCTTTTTAAGTGTTCATTCTTGCAAAGTGTGATATAATCCATCTTTACTTTCTCAAGATTTTCCCACATATAAAAGAAGCCATAGTTTGGAAACCAGTGTTAGAGAAGGTATTGTTCATGATTTTATTCTCACTTTTTTGTTTTATAAGGTATAGAAAATTTATAATTGATAAAGCATGTCTTATAGTTTGATTTTTAACCCTCAGTTCATAGGACAGTATGTGAATCACAGGTGATAGTCAACAAAAAAACTGCATATTTTCTCAGATCTTATGTATATCATCACAGCTTCTATGCATTCATGGTTGCAACTGTGACCATCTATACAAACCTTCACAAAAACTAACCAACAATAAATGCATAAGTGTTGGAGAGAAGGCTCAGTGGGTTAACGATGCTTGCCAACAAGCCTGACAAACTGTTTGATCCCTAGGTCCCATGGGGAGGGAAGAGGGAACCAACTCCAGCAAGTTGTCTTCAGAAATCTAGCATGTGTAAACAATGAACTTTAACTTTTGTATTTGTAAATTAAAATATGTTGACATCTTTTCTTCCCAATTTTGTGAGAAACTGCAATACTGATTTCCATAGTGGCTACACAACTTTGCACTCTGACCAGCAGTGGAGAAGTGTTCTTCTTGCTCTACATCATTGCCAGCATGAGCTGTCACTTTTTATTGATCTTAGCATTATAGTGGTAAAATCAAATCTTAAGGTACTTGTGATTTTCATTTCCCTGATGGCTAATAATGGTGAACATTTTAGTGTTTGTGACCAATTTGTCATTTCTTTATTGAGAATTCTCTGTGTGGATCTGTACTCCATTTTTAATTGTTTCCTATTTTTAATTGTATTATTTGTTTTTTATTATTTAGTTTCTTAAATATATTTTGGATATTAGAACTATATTGGATGTGGAGTTGGTGAAATTCTTTTCCCATTCTCTAGGCTGCATCTTTGTCAGAATGACTGTGTTTCAATTATGCAGCAAAAAGATTACCAAAATCTGTGTCTCTTTTATTGGGGAATCAAGGCCATTGACACTGAGAGATATCAATGAACAGTAATTGTTAATCCCTGCTATTTTCTTGTTGTTGTTGTTGGTGGTGATGGTGACATTTGTGTGTGTGTGTGTGTGTGTGTGTGTGTGTGTTTGTGTGTGTGTGTGTGTTTCCCTTCTTTGGATTTTGCTGTTGTGACATTATCTATTGCATGTGTTTATATGGGGGTATTTAATGTCCTTGGGTTGGAGTTTTCCTTCTAGTACTTTCTGTAGGACTGGATTTGTGGGGAGATATTGTTTAGATTCCTTTCACACACACACACAAACACATCTACAGTAGTAAGTTTTCATATGGCCTTTATCTCTCCTTTACCCTGTGTTTTAATCCCCCCTCCATGTTTACTTTTCCCTTTATCTCTGTATACCACTGTATTCTATTTCTATTTCCCAAGAAGAATGCCTCCTCCTTCTTTGTTTCTTAGTAGTCATGTAACATCTGTAGTTATTTGAATTGAAGCATATATATTGAAAACAAAAAATCTAACATAGAACATACAAGAGTAAACATAGTATTTGTCATTTTGAGTCTGAGTTATTTCATTCAAGATCACTTTTTCTAGCTTTACCCTGAAAATTTCATAAGTTTATTTTTCTTAATAGCTGACTAACACAACATTGTGTAAAAGTACTCATATCGGCCATATATGAACCTCAGACAACCGAGCCTGTTGTCAAGCCTTATTGATTGCTCTCTACAAACAAAAAGGCTTTATTGTTCATGACAACACCTACACGATTGATTGAACATGGAAAAGTGGAATTAGTGCCTACCTAGAGCCTTCACTGCTTCTGACTATTATTCAGGGTATTGGCAGGTGTTCTGTGTGCTACCAACGGAGGAAGGTAAACACCAACACAGCTACAAGCCCTCTGATTTACAATGATGCTCTGCCTGCCAGATATGCTAGTGCAATGGTTGCACAAAACTTGTGGGAGTAATCAACCAATATCTGACTTGAATGAAGGCCTACTTCATGAGATGGAACCCATGCTGGGCACTGTTTGGGTGGCCAAGAATCTGAGACTAGATAGGTCAGGGACCCAGGAGAAAACCAAATACTACTGTTCCACTAAAGGAACATGGCACAAAATGACTCCTAATGACATTCTGCTATTCTCATAGATCAGTGTTATGCTTGGCCATCATCAGAGAAGCTTCCTCCAACAGTAGATGGAATAAATATGGAGTCTCACAACTAGACAATGTGTAGATAATGAGAGCCCCTGGAACACTAAGTCATAAATAGGATGTTCCAATAAATTCCCTACCTTCATGGTTCAGGGAACCCTGAAGAAGAGAGGGTGGAAAGATTGTAAGACCTAGCAAGAATACCTTCTAAGCACATCAGGACTGATACATATATGAACACAAAGAGATTGTGGCAGCATGCACACACACGGTCTGTGCAGATCTGGACCTGATCGATTCCCAGTGTTGAGAGTAGAAGTGAACACAAGAACACATTCCTAACCCCAAAGCTATTTGCAATTGATAACAACCTACAGGTAGAAAAATTAGTTTTCTCCAATGGAGTCTCACTGGGTATACAACCTACACTTGGCCAGGCCTCATGATTAACAGTAGAAGGTCAACACAATATGGACTCAGTGATATTTTTAGGTTATTATTATTTATTATTATCATTTATTTTGTCTTTAATGCCTTGAGGCTTTGGGTACTTTTTCTTTTCTTTCCTTTTTTTTTTATTACCCTACAGGTCTTTCGTGTATGTATTATGACTCAGATTTTGTGTTTTTATGATATTTTTTGTGTGCCTGGAAGACCCTAGCCCTTCAGGCTTACATCCCCAAGCCTCAGGAAAAGAGAAACTTCAAGCACCAGGAAATGAGAAACTAAAAATCTAGTTCCAGAGGGCAACCTGACTTAGCCATTGTTCAATCTCCCCTGCAACCATATAACAATGTAAAAAGATTTCTGTTAAGAGATGTGTTCAATTGTGACTGGGATACTTGCAGGTGTTCCAGGAAGGACCACCGTGACCTTTGTGTAAACTCCACTCCTACCCTGATACCCCTCTTGAGGATTCTGGAAGAATGTACCTGTTGATGTAACTGTACCCCCTCTGTGATCACTCTGAGAAACGAAATTGTATGGGAATTGTAATTTTGTGGGTTTTCCTTTAAAAGTCCTCATGGGGCTGCAGTAAGATGCGGCTCTTGCTCTTAGGAGCAGAGTTTGCCCTTCTATATAGAAGCTTAATAAAATCCTCATGCTGTTGCATTAACTGGACTGGAGTCTGGGTTCTTGGGGCGCCCACTTAAGACCCTAAATTTTGGGGTCCAACATGCCAATGTGTGTTATTGATGTAACCAACCGTCTTATTAAATAAGAAACAAAAACAATTAAAAGAAAAGCGAGAGGTCAGAGCTCAGAGCTAAAATCTCACCCTTCCTCTGCTGTCCCAGCTTCGCGAAGACTACTTCTGTCGTTCGTTTTTTTATAGTTGTTTTCTTTTTTGGTTGTACCCCACATGACTGCCTCTCACTGTTGAATGTACAGCTATCTTAAAGCATATTTAATGTGGCTATATTGAACACACAGAGATCTTATGGATTAGGGTGTGCCCCCCCACATCTTGCTATGGCTCTAATAGCTCTGACGGAAACTTTTTTATTAACATAAATCAAATAATATTTCAGTACAATTAGATTACCAACTGTGTATCTATGTTTCTTGTGCTTTTCCTTTGACATTTTGGTTTTCTGTTCATTTGTTTCATCCTATTTAAATTTGCTGCATTTATTTATTTTTTTATTTATTTAGGATGTCCTGGTTCTCTAGCTCTTTTCTTTTTATTATACAATACTATTCAGTTCTACATAACAGCCACAGATTCCCTTGTTCTCCCTCTTCCTGCCCCCTTCCCCTTCCCCCCCCCCACTCCCATTCCCACCACCTCCAGATCAAGGCCCCCCCCTGAGGACTGAGATCGACCTGATAGACTCAGTCCAGGCAGGTTCAGTCCCCTCCTCCCAGACTGAGCCAAGCATCCCTGTATAAGTCCCAGGTTTCAAACAGCCAACTCATGCAATGAGCACAGGACCTGGTACCACTGCCTAGATGCCTCCCAAACAGATCAAGCCAATCAACTGTCTCACTGATACCAGTTTATGTTGGAGAGGATGTGGAACAAAGGAAACACTCCTTCACTGTTGGTGGGAGTGCAAACTTTTACAGATACTTAGGAAATCAGTATGAGGGTTTCTCAGAAAACTGGGAATCAATCTTCCTCAGGACCCAGCTATACCACTCTTGGGCATATACCCAAGGAATGCTCAATCATACCACAGGGACACATGTTCAACTATGTTTATAGCAGCATTATTTGTAATAGCCAGAACCTGGAAACAACCTAGATGCCCCTCAACCAAAGAATGGATTCAGAAAATATGGTACATATACACAATGGAGTACTACTCAGCAGTGAAAAATAATAACATCATGAAATTTGCAGGCAAGTGGATGGAACTAGAAAATATCATCCTGAGTAAGGTAACCCAGATTCAGAAGGACAAACATGGTACGTACTTACTCATAAGTGGTTACTAGATGTAAAGCAAAGGATAACCAGATTACATTTTTATAATAGCATATATATATATATATATATATATATATATATATATATATACATGTTAGAGTCATACATGTTGGATATGCTTCATAATGAACAATTATGTCAGGCTGATGGTATGAGGCAAACATATAGAAAAAATGTAAGTTTGGAAATTAATAGAAAAAATTACATTGTATATGCTAAAATCATGTGGCATGGAAGGAAGTGGAAATGAGGCATTTGAATACTGGAAGGCAGGATCTTGTAATCATAAAGTGTGTAACATGAACTTCACTCTCATACGGTCTCTGAGGATGTGCACTCATGGGGTCAAAATGAAAAAAAAAAAAAACAAGTGCCTATCTAATGAAGAGCTTTGAATTTTAAATCTCCCAGGGACATGAATGCTTCTAGGAGGCAGTCTGTGATGATGTCTCTTAAAAAGTCTGATGAGGTGGTCATTCTTCATGACCAGGACCTTGTGCATAAAGTTGATTTTCATTTGCCAAGGACAACACACTCAGAGACTTCTGAAGCTGGATTACAGGCAGACTGCTAGCGCCTGGTGTTTATGTGGGTTTCTAGGAGCCTGAACTCTGGGATGAATGCTTATGGAGACAGTGCTTTAACCATTGAACCATAACTCCAGACTTCAGGGGTAGTATTATAGCAACATTTTAAGTGTGACTGCTGCTTCTGAAAAAAACTTTTCCCTATCACAATCTCTATCAGATTCATTAACAACATGGAAAAGAAAAACCAAACAGCTTTTCCAGGATTTCTTCTTCTGGGATTGACAGATGACCCAGAACTGCAGCCTGTCCTTGTAAGCTTGTTCTTTTCCATGTACCTGGTCACCATCCTGGGAAACCTGCTCATCATCTTGATTGCTGGGTCAGACTCCCATCTGCACACTCCTATGTACTTATTTCTCTCCAACCTGTCCTTAAATGACATCTGTTTAAGCACAAGCACAATCCCAAAGATGCTGGTGAACATAGAAGAAAATAGTCAGGATATCACATATAGAGGCTGCCTCACTCAAATGAGCTTCGTTTTAATTTTTGGTGGCATGGAAAACTGTCTTCTTGCAGTAATGGCTTATGACCGTTATATGGCTATTTGTCACCCCCTGAGGTATACAGTCATCATGGAACCATGGTTCTGTGTCCTGCTGATTCTATTGTCCCTGCTCATTAGTGTTGTGGATTCTTTGATGCACAGCCTGATGGTGCTGCGATTGTCATTCTGCACATACCTAGAAATACCAAGCTTCTTCTGTGAACTTCCCCACATCCTCAAATTGGCCTGTTCTGATACTCTCATTGATAACATCCTGATCTTTCTTTCATCCTGCATATTTGTTGGTGTTCCTCTCTCTGGAATCATTTTTTCTTATGTTCACATCATGTCCTCTGTTTTGAGAATGTCATCCTCAGAAGGAAAGTACAAAGCCTTTTCCACCTGTGGTTCTCACCTGTTGGTGGTGTCCTTGTTCTATGGGACAGGTTTTGGGGTCTATATTGCATCTGTTATTATGGACTCATCTAGGAAGACTGCAGTAGCTTCTGTAATGTACTCTGTTGTCCCTCAAATGCTGAACCCCTTTATCTACAGCCTGAGGAACAGGGAAGTGAAGGAATCCTTGAGGAAATTCTTCAATAGGATAGCTTCTTTTCTATGATATTTTATTTATTTGGACATCAATTTCTAGAGTAAGTAAACTGACATGATTTCTAGTGCATCAGAATACCCACTCTTTTCATAGTATATGCTTCTAATACTACAACATAAGCACTATGTTTTAATTGTGTCAAAACTTCACAATTATGTCATTTTCTGTGTTTCAATGACATGATCCCAGGTTTTTATACATAGTTGATACTCCTGGCTTCCCAGAAGCAGAATCTGAACCAGAAATTGTTGTTTATGAAATTTTGTTGTAGTGTGGTCTCACCCTTGGAGGTATAGGAGAGGAACTAGTTATGAAAATACTTAAGCATTATTAGGGTATAATTTAAAGGCAAACAAGTGTATAACTGGGTACATGAAGGTTGCATCTAAGTGTTAGTCCTAGTTTAAAAAAAGAAGATGGATACTCATTTCTTGTTAAATTGTGACTATGACCTCTTAGTCATAGTTCATGTGCCTATGAGGTAAACATCACACACAGATTCAATATCATTATATATGAAATTGGCATATTTGTATAATATTAGTTGTTTGGGATGATTTTGAGAAAGTTATAACTCACCAGTGATGGTATCTTCAGGCCTGACAGCACAAAGGTCCTAATATTAATGCCATACAATAATGAATAGAGTTCTTTTCCATTATAAGTATTTTCATGGAGGAAAATATGTTTGAAGAAATTGGGGCTTCTGTTGGCCCATCATAAAACTCTTTTTATTCCAGATGCAGGGAATAGTATCCAAATCCAAAGGCAATTTCTGGTCAAGGTAGAAGAGTATCCTTCTTTGAGCCTATTAAATAACTTCACTATATATCAACTAGACTGAATACCTTTATTGCTAATCTTGAAAAATTTGATCAGATTCCATGCCATGTGCTTTATGACCCTATACCCTACACTTTTCCTCTTGAAGTTATTCCTTTAGCATTCTAGTTATATGCCACATAAGAGCTTTGGAAAAGTACTGCCTTTCAAATAAGATGTATTTCATGAATTTACTTGGCCATTCATGTATTAGAAAGTAGAAAATTATTCTGAATAAATAAACTACACAATTTTATTTCATTCTTAGAACTTACACAGTGTATCAATAGATTAATACTCATTAAAAATTGGGCTGAAATGGTAAATGCGGAGAAGATATGGGAGAACAAGCATGGATGCACAGAAAATAAAACATTTTCTATCTTATTTGTGTTTAAAGTATAGAAGATTTTTCTGATGCAGAAATTCTTAAACTTTAAAATGTGTGGGAGGACTTTGCAGATCACAGTAACTGCAGGATTTTAGATGCTCATTTCTGTAGCTGATTTTCATTAGGGTTAGTGGTTAGGTTCCAATAACTGTCATTCTTAATAAATCCCTAGGTAATTCTGCTGCTTCAGTGAAATAGGAATTTGTACAACTTGTTTGTTTATTTTCCCTTATCACCACTCTTTTACATTAAGTTTAGGAAGTAGTGTGGAACTCAGAAAGCAGATATTTCAGTATTCCTTCCCGAGGGACTGACAGATAATCTAAAACTATACACCCCTTTTGTGGGTCTATTCCTACTTAGATACTTGGTCAGTATAATAGGAATATACTGATCACCATTCTGGCTGTGGGATTTGATTGTTATCTCTGAATATCTTTCCATAATTTTCAATTGACATCAGGATAATTTAAGCTATTCCAAAGAAAGGAATAATGTATTCAAGAAGTGAGTAAAAACCCAAGATCAAATGATTAGAAAACAAAAGATCAGATAATCATTTTCACAGGATGGCTCACCTAGATTTTAAAACAATTTTTAATTATTTGAGAATTTGATACATGCCTATAATGTGTTTGCACAAATCTACTCCCATATCCTCCCCTCCAATTTCTTCCCTTTCTGTCCAAACACATCTTATTTTAATTTACATGAGGCAGTGTAAATGTGTGTAGGACCATCTACTGGAACAATGAAAGTCTATTAGGAGCCTCATCTCCAAAGATAAGGGAAATTCTTCAGCTAGCTACTACTGTATGTTAATGATACCATAGCTAAAGGTATTACTTAATCTTTTCCCCACCCATGCTAAGACTTTCTTTGGCTTGATATTCTGTAGAGCTTGTGTATGTAGTAAAAACCACCATGAGTTCATATGTGTAGTAGTGTTGGCATGTCTGGAAAATGTTTGGCTGTACAAACTATCTTATTTGGCTTTTACAATCTCTCCCTGTCTCTTTCTTGATGTTTACCTGAGCCTCAAGGTGAAGGGATGTGATATAGATGTTCCATTTAGGGCTGAGCATTCCTCAGTTTCTTATTTTCTGAATATTGACCAGTTGTGAGTTTCTATTTTAACTGCCATCTACCACAAAAAAGAAATTTTCTGATGAGGATTGACAGATGCAATAATATTTGAGTATACAGTATATATTATGTCTACTAAGTAGAGTTACCAAGATATTTATTATTATCTATTGTATTTTTTGAGATCATAGTATAATTACATAATTTCTCTTCCATTTTTTCCTGGAAAACTCTCTTATACTTACTGTCTTTCAAACTAATTGACTCTTAATTGTTGTTGCATTTATGTATGTATATGTATACACATGTATATTCTTAAATATCATATTCTTGGACTGCATAGTGTTATCTTTATGTATATTTCATATCTGACAATTTGTTATTGGATAACCAGTTGGGGCTATCCTTAGAGAAGACTATTTTTCCTATTCTCAGAATTCTTTAATTGCCTGTAGTTCTTTGTGTAGGGCTGAGGCTTCACCTTCTTTCATTAATCCACTTTGAGATGTCTATTGGTGTCATCCTTGTTCAGCTCATGTTAGGCAGTCGTGTTGATGAAATTTTATGGGTGTAGCTTCTGACATTACTAGGAGTCACAATCTCCCAGAAAACTTCCTCTTCCTCTGAATCTTACAAATTTTCATCCCCCTCTTTTGTGATGTTGACTGAGCCCTGGGTGTGAGAGTGTTTTGTAGATGTACCCTTGAATTGCCCAGATATCTTTGTTAATTGTTTGCTTTGCTTAAAAAAATCCCCTGCAACATTGGTCTATGACTACTATTTGCTCATTTGTCAGATACTAGTGTACACAATAAACACAAGCCTTGACTCGGTTTACTGATCATTCTGGTCACTCTTTACATTAGCCTTTGGTATATATCACTTCACAGCCTCAGCCCTGGGGTGTTCAGCTTCTCTGATTTGGAATGTTACACAATCTCATTATATTAGTTTTATCTCATGTTAAAATTAAATTATGTCATTTTCAGGAAATTCATGTAGCTGGACATCATCCTATAAATCAAATTAACCAAACTCAGAATAACAAGTATCCCATGGTTTCTGTCATATGTAGAATTTAATTTAAAAGAAAAGAAGAAAAATAAGTAGAAGTGAGTGTATTGTTTTTGTATGTCTCTCTAACAAAAATGTATGGACAAAGCAATTGAGAGGATGAAAGGTTTATCTTGACTCAAGTTTCAGGAGCTTTCCATATGTTGTGGTAAGAAAGGCAGTTTGAGCTTCTCAATCTATCATAGAAGTATCTGATAGCAGTATTCCCTATATCTGTGAAACAAAAGCAGAAGAAATATAATCAAGAGCTGGATAATCTTCAAGGGCCCACAAAAATAAGAATGTAAGAACTATATGCTGTGGCTGGATACAAAAAAAGTAGTCTTTGTGTACACAGAAGGGCAGTTGCACATGTGAACTCACAGCTGTTGAGACAGTCTGAACGAGACCTGTGCAGACACAGCCTACACAAAATTCCAGCATAGAGAGGGGACATAGAACCAAAGCTTCATCTCTTTAAAAGCAGGTCCTGGCAGTTGGTAACTACTGAAAGTGGGGGAATCACTTTTCTCTAAGGTACAACCCTGATGGGTTGACCATCCTCCAGTGAAGACCTTATATCTAAGAGTACATGGACAGCACAAGCTGTTCTTGAATTTTTAAAAAGATTGGACACAGAGTTGAGTAGGTAGGGAGTAGGGATTGATCTTGGTGAGGTTTGAGGGAGGTCGTGAACATGATGAAAATGCACTGAATGAAATTATCAAATAACTAATACAAAATAAGAAAATATATTATGGAGAGAATGAGAATCTCCCATATAGGATATCTAATCTCAAGTGGCAAGCCTTGAAGACATGTGTATAAACAATGCTTAATGGACTTAGTAGGTTGTATATACATGTGTATACATACATGTGATTATATATATGTATATATGCAGATATGTAATTATAATAAAGAAGAGATCACGAATTTGGGAAGGTTGGAGGAAAAAGGAGGATTTGGAGGTAGGAGGGAGGGTAAAGAGTAACATAGATGCAATGCCCATGCTTGAAATTCTCAAAAAAACAAAATAATGGAAAAATAAATTATAAAAATTAATGAACTGTTGGCATAATAGAATGAAAGAATCTCAAAACAAGTATTATAAATTCAAAATAAAAAGGAAAATATTTTTCTAATGGATACTCTACTGCCTGTTATGATCAAGATTTCTCTGGTGTATACCACATTTTGCCTAAATATGTATACTTATATGGACACATATAAATACATAATGTCAAATATGTAAAATTGTACATAGTTAAGTATATAATGCTTATTTCCTATAAAATGACTTTAATAAAACTACTAAAAACAGATGTGTAATTTTGCATTTGATTACACAGGATATATCAGTAACTGTTCAAGATAACACACTTAAACAGAATCTATGCTCTTTGTGTCATTTATAGTATTAAACCTGAAAATTTTACTTTTACCGTACCTTCATTATTTTGTGATTTAAGTCAATACAAGTAGTGAATATAAGTACTCAGACAAATAAAATGTGTATGTAAATATAAGTGTGTGTTAAGTGTTTCTGATTCAATTTTAAGATAGGATCATCCTTGAATATGTCAAAATGAATGATAAAATCAAATGAAGGAAAAGATACACGTTGATGTGTGCAAGGTACATGGTATGGCAGTGACTAAGAAAGAAAGAAGAGGGGGAGGAAATGGCATCTCTGAGAACTTTCTAAGTAAGGGAACTATTTAAAAAGACGAATCACTCAGTATCGTTACCTAAAACTCTGTGCTGCCCTGTAATCTCCGGAGGCCAAAGAACTTCACTAATGAGGAGCTTTGGATGTTTAAGCCCCTAAGGCCCCAGTATATGAAGATAGTCTATTGCAGCTCTTCACTCATTGAGCTTCATAAAGTCAGCAGGCAGCATTCTAAACTCCAGAATGAAAAATTACCATTTGTAGGCAGGACTAGGTGATTTCTTTGTTTGTAAATAAATTCCCCCAAATTGAAGTTGGCTTGCATCAAAATTCCTTTTATTTAATTTTATTTTCTTAAGAACTTCATTCATGAGTACTGACTGCATTTACACCACTCTAGGCCATTCTGCTCTTGACTATACCTATGACCCAATCCCCAAAGTTTGAAGCTGTTATTTTATATGTGGATTTAAAACCTATTGGGTTTGGTTTTGTGGGAGAAGGAAATAACAGAGGATAATGTGTGGTAGAATATGATAAAAATACAATATATATAATATGATGCAATATAATATGATTTTGAAAGAATAAATAAAATTTTAAAAGTGGCCTCTTTCAGTATTACACACCTGTTGTTTCATTCCATTCCTACTGCATTTACAAACAAGTTGAATTATTTACCTATAATTTGTTTTAACTTATTTAAACATTGCTAATTTTTGTCACTCATAAATTTTCTTTCAATTTTGCCTGATAATTACTTGTTACATGGGTATTTTTACACTAAATTTCTCTCTTTGATTATGACAATTTCATGTTATAAAGAAGCCCATGGCTAATAACTCTGAACAACTACTAAAAAATTCACATACACGAAGACTTCATATCTATATAAACATGAATAAATAAACTAATTAATATTTAGAAATTTAAGTTGGGCAGTGACGGCACATGCCTTTCATCCCAGCACTAGGATGCATAGTCAGGTGGATATCTGTGAGTTCAAAGCCAACCTGATCTACAGAGCAAGATCTTTAAGCATACATTTGATGAAGAAGCACATGAAAGAATCCTTAATTTCATTAGTTATTAGAGATATGAAAGTTAAATTTGAATAATAAAAATATGAACTCTTAGAAAAGCAATGACTTATGAGAAGGAATGATAAATTTAAACAAAAGAAGAATGAATATGAACACAATGCCTTATTTACACATATGAAATTGTCTTAATGAAGCCCATAGTTTGTTGCAAAGACTATATACTAATATAAATAGAAAAATAAAAATGAACAGTTCAATGTACAACACAGATACAGAGAAATGAAATTTTTCATATAACTCTGGTAAGAATACCTAATGTTGTAATCATGTTAAAAAGGACATTGGTCAGTTTCAAATAAAATAGTACTATATCTAACTAGTGATTCATATTTCTCTCTTTATTGTGTCCATGAAAATATCCATACCTAAATATTAAAATTAGTTTTAATTGTAATAACTGACTGCAGAGGACAACTCAATTCTCTAGCAATAGGTAAATTTGTGACCATATCAGGGAACATTCAATTAATGGAATTGCCTTGAGATATAAAATTAAGGAGCTATTGCTATAAAATTATGGAAGGATTGCAAAATACATATGATGAATAAATTGACAAAACAGTTTTAAAAGAATATAACTTAGAAAATAATGTTAAAACCCATATAGAAAAGCTACAGGATAGTCAAAATAATTCTAAGCATCATAATATGCCCCAAATTATAGTACAGAGTCACATGACAAAGGTAATATGAAACTGGGACCATAACAGATAACAGTATCATGAAGCCTAATGGAGACCCTGTGAAACAAAGCTACACAGGTACAGTTCTTTAATTTTTGACAAAGATGTCAAAATCCAACATAAAATGAGAACTTTTTCAACAAATGATGCAGGGAGACTATATTCACGTGTAGAGGACTAAATTAGATCCACATATCTCTGGCTGGAGAAAACACGTAACAAATTAACAATTATCACATAAGACCTGCAATTCTGAAACTGAGAAGCTGTGGTTCCTATTTCCAAATCTTTTTGGATGTAAGTATACGACATGGAGTAATCCTGGAAACTAGCAAAAGTATGATGGAGAGTGGCTTTAAAGTGGAGTAACAGGATACACATAGTAAAATGTTAAAAATAGGGAGGAAGGTGGACTGGAGAGGGAGGAAGGAGATCAAAACAACTGGGGAAGGAGAGAGGAGTACAGATAACATCCAACTTGTTTGACAAATGCTTCAGGAATCATATTATTTTATCTTTACTTAAAATTATACATAATACATATAAGATATACAAGGTAAATGGAATTCTACCACTTGTGCTGAAAATGCTCCACACAAGCATCATAGACTAACGGAAATCTCAGTTCCAGGCATGAGAAAATTCAACTTTGAATGGTTGGTCAATGCAGTTTGAAAGGTTCCCCAAATAATATAGGCTATTGTTGTTGTCCCTTGACGTCTCTCAGAGGTTGAAGGTAAGCCTCTGTTGCTGAAGTCACTGTGCATATATAGGTCAAGGACTGAGATTATCTGAGATGGATATAACCTGAAGGCCTTTTTTTTGTACAGTCTAGCTTCCATAGTACCAGAATGTATTATGCCAGCTCCCAATGAAGGAAAGCAATTAATAGATCTAGTCAGCTGTGACCCCTACAAACCATAACAATGACCAGGAAAGCAAAAATATTCATAAAACTGCAATTGTGGTGGGCCTTAATAGGAGAGAAGGGAGCTAGTCTTACTGAAACTTGGTATACTATGACTGTTGAATATGCATGGGAGGCCTGCCCTTTTCTGAAGAGAAAGGAGGAGAAGTGGATGGGAGAGGAGGGAAGGTTGTTGGGGAGGGACTGGGAGGCAAGAGGGAGGGAAGGAAAACTGTGATCAGGATGAAAAAAATTAATTGATTAATGAAAATAAAAAAATTAAAAAGTGCAGTGGTGAGACTTACACCTTGGTGGTAGCCAACAGCTATCTAACTGGACTGGAGGCTCTGTTAACCACAGAAACACTACGCCTGCTACAAGAAACTTAGCCAACTACTTGGTAGTAGGGACATTATGGACCCTAGGAGAGAATCTACTGCTCCTAGTTTTCTTGTCTGCATAATTCCTTAACTATATTCTAAATGTTATCCCTATAGTCATAGGTAAATATTACTCTCACTCCTTCAAAGAAGAGTCTCTGTTCATCAAGTGGAAACCACTACAGAGACAGTACTAAGACGAACAGATTTTGTAGCTTCAATGAGTATATCTGCTGGCACAGCCACATCTGAATGGAATGGCAGAAGTCATGAAGCCAGCATAGCTGCTTGACAAAGATCTAGCAATGATGAGTCACATGATGGCTGCCATGCCACCTTTGGTTTTCATTTCCACCTTTACATACTTGGGCACTTTTAATATTTATACAATTTGGGGATATTGGGTTGATGGAAATTTCTTACGAATCAGTTATGCCTTTTCCCAGGAATGTTGCTTCTATGTTTCCCCAGGACAGTCCTGATCATACTATTTTCCCTGGTTTTAGGGAGATATCCTTATCTACTTGAAGGTTTTCTTTACTCCTTGGAGGTTGTGACACACAAAGAAGCCAGAGGTCCCTTCATGAGGCTATGAGACATTCTTGAAACATCTGTCCCTGTACTTATATAGGAACAAGGTACTCAAAACAGAGTAAACTCAAAAAGGTCAACAAGATCTGGTGGGCTGGAGGAGTTGGCCACAGTTCAGATTACAAGCCTCTTCCTACTGTACACTCAGACAATTATGTGGCACACAACTCTGACCTAGACAGATGAGCAAAGTATGGAGTGGAAAGATGATAAAAGTATGAAATGTCAGAACCTCCCTCTCTTAGAAAAGTTAGCTTATGCAGAGCCATATAATGTCACATGACCTAGGAACAACAGAATGCCAGGATTAGACATATAGACAAATTCTCTAAAGATATAAATGTGAACATTGATTGTATTATGCCAGAATTGAAATAAGTGCTTTGGCCTGAAGATTTTTTTTCTGGGCTCTTTGACCACTAAGAGTTAATAATACACTGCTTGGGACATGGCAAAATGCCCAGAGTAGATTGAAGATTTTGTTTTGGTCTAATGTTTTTGGAGCAACCAAAGTTACCAGCCTGAGCACAGGCTATCATATGCCTTTAGATTCTCAAAAACTGGTTTATGGGGTTAATGAGTAAGAATGATAACTCTTTATTAGTGATGTCAAAACTTGAGGGAAATGATTGGAAGTGATAACTCTGTTCCATTATAGTTTATTAATGATGACTAAAAGATGAGCAAAAGGAAGTGAAACACATGTCCCAAACCAAAAATGATATGATCTATGTTTTGGAATATTATGAATGTATCCCTGCTTACTAAATTCTGTATAATTAAAAAAAAACATTCTGGCTGCTAGTCAGTCATGCTGCAAGATTCTTCTGACCACCATGCCCTGGCTTACCTCCTTGTCTCATCAACTCCTTACATTTCTGCTGAGACCTGTCCCATTGGGGATGATGCCTGTATGTTTCCTCTCTGTCCATCTCTCCTAAAATGAAACTAAGATGTATCCTGTGTCTGATTCCTCTGTCACTGCCCTTGCATCCACCCATCTTTAGACCCTGCCCTCATCTGGAGCTGGACTCTGGCAATCTGTATCATAGCATCTCTATCTATAGCTCAGAGAATATTGTGGAGGAGGGAACAAATATATTTTAGTAGTCAGATTTTAGGAAATCTGTTGTATGACTGTCCTTTATAGAAATGAATGAATAAAGAAGACCAAAACAACAACAAAGATATAGCAACACAGAAAGGAAAAATACCATGGGTTCTATGCATGGGCAAAGAAATACAGACAACTAATGACTGCTGAGAAGAAGAGAATTTCCCTCTCCCAGTGCTAAGCATGCTGATTGGCTATTCTATACAAAGTTTTTTTTTTTTTTTTTTTTTTTTTTTTTTTTTTTAGCAAAAACAACACACTAATCAGGCTTTATTTATATATTTTTGCACATTAATAGTTGAAGAAAAAGAAGATATAAATTTGAGAATGTGGGTAATATTGGAGGGACTAGGGAGAGAAAAGAAGGTAAGCAATGTAATCATATTTTAATTAAAAGTGAAACAATAAAATGTTTTCCACAAGTCTCCTTACTACCACTTGTATTTAATGTACACACACAGAGAGAGAATATATATATATATATATATATATATATATATAAATGTTTGCAAGAGTAACTGTATTTTCCATACTTCTTATATTGTGGTTAAGATAGGGTAATGTCAAAAATTCAGTAACAAAGTAAAGGTGTTCTGATGTTTGCAAAGGGTAATTGAATTTCATGTGATAGAAAGCAGGTAGGAGGAAGAAGGTATCCACTTGTCCTGTGTGTTGGAGGAAACCCCCAAAGCAATGTTTACCTTTATTCAGGTTTGTTCCATAAATATTTTTGCTGCCTTGTAATCACATGGGAATGGAAGTGTCTGACTAATGAAGAACTCTGGATATTAATCCCCAAGGGCCATGCAGACTGCATGTAGTCTGCTGGTGACCATCTACTTATTAGTTTTGCACAGGTAGTAGGTAGCTTTCCTGACCACCACTCTTGGTGACTAACCATTCTCTACAGGGTCACAGTACCTCCCTGTCTTTCTGTGTTTTCCATAACAAAGCTTCCATATTTTTTTTTTCTGAAATCTAGGGAAGAACTGAATGTCATTCTCTAATCTTGAAACCCAGGTAATCTGTAATCACATTCATTATCTTCAGTACTACTGACAGCCAAATCTATAGGTCAATTCAGGAATGTGTGGGATAAGGAAATTTCAGATATCTGCATAATTTTCTGTCATCTTCTCATGCTTGCGGCTACTTATATGCCAATATTTGAGCAACTTTCATTCTGCTATTTTTTTACACTAAATCTAATCTCAATGCTAATCTACTCTTTCTACTGTGTGAAGGATCTTCCATGATTAACTGAGTTATAAATCATTTGACATTGGCCAAATTACAGAGTGAAGTAACATCTAAGTTTTCACTTATTGACTCTGAAAAAAAATTAGACAAAATCTTGAATGACATTGTTCTCTTGTATTACAAATAAAAGCTGACTGCAAGGCTACACACTAATATAAACTTTTTGTATTCATCAGATATTTATATTTTAAAAGTAAGAAGAACTCTGAGTACAGGTAAGACAATCATATCTAATTATGTCTATAATAAGACAATTATGATACTTTTGCCACCAGGTCTGATTTTTCTATACAAACTTAAATATAATAATTTAATGTATCCTTTACATTCCACTCTATTTTATCCTTTCACAGAGAAAAATATATCATATAATTTAATTATTCTTAATATGTTAGTCTAAATAATTCTGCAGATTTCACATTTGAGTATTTACATATTAATATAATCTTATAAATGTCATATTGGACAAAAAAGATAAATGTACTTAAGCTCTACAATAAATCAAATTACTATTAATGATGCAGAGAAAAACATATTATTAAAATCAATGAGAATAGGCATAGACAGCAAATGGAATTAAAATGAAAAGCAAAGACATTGTTCACAGATTAAAAACTAAGTGCACTGAAAATCTTAAGAGAATAGAGAATTTTAACTTCTGCATTCCCTTGAAGACACAAAAATGCACAATTCACTCATGATCTAGAGAAATAAATGTGTGTCATTTCATGTTTAATAACACTTAGCCAAGAAATTCAACATATTCTAATTTAATGCTATTGATGATTTTATTGCTTTCAGCATTTTTGTGAGTAGTTTAAATATTTTATAAAATATTATAATTAAAAATTTTAAAATGTTTTAAAAGTTTATTATACTATAGGTTCCTGTTAGGAAAATTATGTATGTATTAGAATAATTATTTACACTGATATGGCAACTATAATTTTTATAATTTGGTATCACTGCATGCACGTGAGAAAATACTAGCATCAGTGTTATTTATTGAATTGAGTACTTTTCTTGCTTCTTTGCATGCAATATTCTCAATGGTAATTTTAATACATGATTCTTCACTTAAATTTGATATTATTATTTTAAAGATGATCTATTTTTGATTCTTTTTAATTTTTATTTTTTGAGACTATAATAGAATTAAAACATATATCCCTTCTCTTTCTACTTCCAAACACTCCAATATACTTTCCCTGTTCTCTTTCAAATTCATGGCCTCTTTTTTCACTAATTGTTATTGCACAAATATATGTACATGCATATTAATGTATATTCCTAAATACAATGTGTTCAGTCCCTATAATGTTACTTGTATGCATTTTTCAGGGGTGAATTTTTGTCACTGGACAACCAACTGTTACGCTCCTCCAGTGAGAAGACTACCTTTATCATCCCCAAATTTCCTCAGTTGCCAATAATTCTTTTATATCTTGTCTTGTTAAACCCATCACTTCTCTTGTATACTATATTGTGAAAAGTGGTCTGATCATGTTTATGGCATAAATAAATCACAGCAGACATGATAAATGACAATTATATGTCAAATACTTTTATTAAAGATTTTCATTTTGTTTTCTCATGTTTGTCCTTTCAACATTAAATTAAAATTTTATAATGATTTTCTGTTATATGAATGAGATAATGGAAACATCTGACACAATTGAGAACTATTTTCATGTTTATAAACTGGACCCTGAAACCAAACTTAGATGTGTCCAATGTAAAATACCAATTAAGGCTATATTTTGCTTAGATTCAGTATGCTTTTTTTATTCCTGAGACTTTGGAGATGTTTTAGTTTAAAAACTACATATAATTTTTTAATTCTCATTTGGTTCTTGATTATAAGAAAAGTATATCACTACAATCAAGTAATATAGTAAAGAGAAGGATACAAAGAAGAGAAGTAGAAGGCCGAGTGTAGGGGTAAGGAATGAGAGCAAAAGTCAGAATAAGCTTGTACCTTTGCATTTGTGACCAATCGTCTGTGTTTTTCGCTTCAGACTCTAGCAAATTATGGGATTAGAAAACCAGACAGATGTAATAGAATTCTTTCTCTTGGGACTCTCAGAGGATCAAGAACTTCAGCCCCTTCTCTTTGGACTGTTCCTGCTTATGTACCTTGTAACAGTTTTTGGGAACCTGCTCATCATCCTGGCCATTGTCTCTGACTCCCACCTCCACACTCCAATGTACTTCTTCCTCTCTAACTTATCCTTCACTGACATCTGCTTCAGCACCACTACTGTCCCTAAGATGCTGGTAAACCTTCAGAGACAGAGCAAAGCCATCAGTTACACAGGCTGCATCACCCAGCTCAGCTTTGTCTTACTTTTTGCTGGAATGGAAAACTTTCTACTTGCAGCAATGGCTTATGACCGTTATGTGGCTATCTGCACTCCACTTCATTACACATCTGTCATGAAATTCCACCTGTGTTTTCTGATGATTTTATTCTCTTTGTGCATTAGCATTATGGATGCCCTTCTGCATGGTTTAATGATTTTGCGTTTATCTTTCTGTACATATCTTGAAATCCCTCACTTCTTCTGTGAACTTGATCAGGTCATCAAGCTTGCATGTTCTGACACTCTCATCAATAACATTCTGGTATATACAGTGACTAGTGCATTAGGTGGTGTGCCCCTACTAGGTATCATTTTCTCTTATTTTAAAATTATCTCTTCCATCCTGAGAATGCCATCACCAGGAGGTAGGTATAAAGCTTTCTCAACATGTGGGTCTCACCTGTCAGTTGTTTCCTTGTTCTATGGGACAGCTTTTGGTGTATATATTAGTTCTGCATTTACAGAGTCACACAGAGAGACTTCTGTGGCATCGCTGATGTATACTGTGCTCCCTCCAATGCTGAACCCATTTATCTATAGTCTGAGGAACAGAGATATGAAGAAAGCTTTGAGGAAAATTATTTAAACATCTGTTTTCTTAATATTGCATCATAGCTTTGAACCTGGCCTTCTGAACTGACTCAGGGAACACTGGGAGAGCTAAACAGCAACTCCTCAACCATTTGTTTGTCTTAGAATAGTGACTAGATACCATAATATCTAAGAATTTCTATCCTTGTATATGAAAGTTTATGTTGGTCTTCTCTGGTTTGGGGAAATTTTGAAGTACTATGTGGACATTTTGACATTAATTTCTTGAGTAGTTCCACAGAAGCAAACTCTGAACAATGGATTCTGAATATAATTTTCAGAGGCAGGTTACTCATTATATTATTTACAGTATTACATTAAAAATTAAGCTAAATGAATATTTTAATTTATTGAACCCACTACATACTCATGGGTATTGCCATATTATATAACTTCCTGAATTTATTCTAATAAGTTGACTTAACACCCCCATTAATCTGAATTTTTTACTGAGGCTACAATGCTGAATTATCTATAGAAGTTTCTGTTGAACTGAAAAAAGAATGGAAGAGCTATGTGTTGTTGTGAGATGATGCTGAAAGCTGAGGGTTCTTTAGTGGCTGTTTACTCTATAAGAGCAATACTTCCTGCATTTGTATTCTCCATCCACGAAGCTACTCTATATTATGAATTGCATTTATTGATAGGGCTATAAAGTTTTGAGTTTCTATGCAAAGATAGCAGCAACTTACAGGTTTTATGAAGGTAGAAATAGGACAAATGGGGAGCAAGAAGACTTATCTGAGTATTCTAGAGGAGAATCTCCTACTGTAAATTCTCTAATGCAGTATAATTTCTAAACACCTTCTAAATATTTATCCCTATACCTACATATAAGTGTAACTCTAACCTCTCATCCAAGAAACTTCTTTTTGTGGCAGATTAAGAGCATTAGAGAAAGAAACAACTGGTCAAAATGAAAACAACCGGCTGTGTGATACCAAATCTCAATACATAAAAAGTACAACCCCTACATTGAAGGCTCAAGAAACATCTCAAAAAAAATGGGGGAGGGAATTTGTAAGTGGTAGATAATCAGGACATGTGCTACAAGACAGTGTGCCCTTTACATGGCAGGGAAGCTGCTCCCAGGAAATATATCTAAAGAAGACTTAAATAATGATAACAACATTAGCATGCCAATATGGATGAAGGACATCTCATAAGATACAGTCCCTGGATAAAGAGCTACAGCTTCCGGAAACTGTCAGCTGAAAGAGAGACTATCATTCTCCTCCAGGAATGAGTCTCTTCATAGGTGATCTGATCACAAGAAGTCAGCCCCAAATGTATATACATATGAACAACACTAAATGAACACAGCAGGTTTCATATACATATATGATATATTACAATAATTAAACAATAAAATTCTATGAATTTGAAAAAGAGTGGGGGAGACAGACAGAAGAGGACTGTCAGGGAGAAGAAGGGGAGAATGGTGTAAATATAATACGTATATATAATATTTTCAAAAAATATATTAGAATTTTACTGAATCAAGATAGTCATTTAGAGTAAATTAAAGTCCAGGAAGGCACATCCAGATATATCCTAATCAGGTTCATTCTTCTTTTGGTTATATTCTTTCTAAGGCTGTTTTACCCTGCTGATATCTGGTCTATTGCTGGTATAACAGATATTATATCTTGCTTGAGTACTGCTTATCAAAATTCTCTATTAAGGGGAACGATGTTCTCTAAAGATCATCTAAAAATCACCCTTTCACATATCATCCTCCAGAACCTGCTAAGTACTCACTTGTAAATGAATTTCTGGTCAGGCAGGTGAGGTTATCATGAGTCATTAAACAGCATCTACATGGTTCATGACCATTACTTGGCCTATGAATTGTCCACAGTCTTTGCAGAAACATGCATTTGTAGAATCCAAAAAGATTGTCAGTGTTTTAAAATGTATCCTGTTCTTTTGGTGATAAATTACATTTCTATCAGATATTTATTTGCAGGTTTGCTTCACAAGTAAACTGTGTTGATTATAGTTTTAATAGAGTTCATTATTCTGAGTAGAACTATTGACAAATGTCATAGACATTTACTAGGCATTTGACTAATGTTGATGCCTTCTCATTTATTACTCATGATAAATTATTAATTTTCACTTCCTCCTTCAATCGTTATATCTGGATTACTTAATCATTATGTCTGGATCACAAATCCAATACTATGGATTGTAGAAAATGAAAAGTTTTTTTTTTTAATAAAAATAGTGAGAACTTCTAGGTAGAGTTTTGTATGCATGGATTAAAGTTTTTAAATGAAAGTATAGTAAAATAAAGAATATATGCATATAGACGGTGCATTTAATGTTGGAACTCTGAGAATTTTCAAGATTTCTTACAGTGATGTCTGTTCCAATTAGTTCTTACAAACATTTCTTCAGGACAGTTCCTGAACTAGCATACAGATCATTATTCTACTAGTTTCTCTAGACATCCACCATCCGGAATACTTTTTTTGTAGTTCTGGATCTAGCAGTGTGTAACTGTTACATTACTGTGGTATTAGGCATGAGGAAAGAAGATAGGGGAACATGTAAGAAACTAGAAATGATGATGGTTAATGTATACATGTATGGAAATATTATAAAGAAATGAGTAACCTGTGCAATTGATAGGTGTCAATAATGTGATTAGTAATATATAAATGTAATTTTAACAATAAAGATCATGTTTAGAATTGTCTATTTAATATTGATGAAATATGACACTCTTTGGCATGTAAAGATTTTTGACTGGGGTTAGGTGAAGATACACTTCTAAGCAAATTAGGAGACATTGTGTTGTTTAGCATGTCCTTTATTCACTTTTATTTGGGAAGTATATTACAGACAGTTGTACTGAAATAATACATTAATTTTTGTTAATCTTTTTATTGGGTCAGATTCTGCATAAATGCCAGTATTTCATTTTAAACACAATGTGACCTATACATTTGTCAGGGTTAGCTTATCAAAGTTTGTATCTTAGTGAAGAAATTTATGTCTTGGTTTGTCCAATATGGGGTATTATAAAATTATTAATCTTATATTTTTATAATTGCATAGTTTCCCCCCTTTACTTTGCTCCTTCCAAATCCTCCCAGATAAGCCTACTTTCTTTCAAATTCATGAACTCCTGTGACAGTAGAATAATCTGAAAATATCTATTGCATGCTACAAGCCTGGAACATTTCCTGTGCCACATGACTGGAGTTAAAAATACAACTAGAGGTCACTTAAGACTTAAGACTCTACAGTGTACTCAAACTGTTTGCTTAAGCTGTCTTTAAGAGAAAAATGTAAGGGTAACTTTGCTTTGAATTTCCCATGTGATGAGAATGCTTAGCTGAAATCTTAAGTTATGTACCCTTCCATGACTGTGACTTAGAGCAATGCATGTTTATTATTTCCTGAAAGCAGAAAATACAGAACTTGAAAACAATTCTTTCCTCATGTGATGCTTTCTATGTTGTTCAATAAATACTGAGTAAACTCCTTTGTTAGGAACACACAATACTTACACAGAGACATGACAGACACCATTTGCATATTTATAGAAAGACACACAGAGGGACAAGACACACAGTAACACAGCCAACCTCCTGTTTTTTTCCCTCCCTCAAAATCTCTTGGGTGAGGTTTGTTGTGTGATGTGACTTTATGGTATTCCTTGACTCCTAATTGTCAAGATAACTTTCCATCTGAGCTGTAATGCTTTCACCCAGCTTTGTAGAATTCAGGCCCCATGGGCTTCCCCTCATCCACTTAAACGTGTATATAGTTATTTTTCTTGTTTGGCTCATATTTAAGTTGTCATTTTCATGAGCTTTCTATGGAAAGCATATGCTCCGAATTTACTATGTGATACTCAATCTTACAGCAATCTCACAGATCCTCTGGCTCTTATAATCTTGCTACTTTCCATTCTGCAATGTTGTGACCCTCAGTAATGGTCTACATCTGTAGCAAATAGAAGTTTCCTTAATTGTGAGTGAGGACTACAGTTATCTGTATGGACAAATATTTAGAATGTAGTTAGGAAGTGGTGGTTTTAGATTCTCCTTATGGTCCATAACTTCAGTTGGGTAGTACAGGGTAGTTGCCTATGTTTATTGTACCAGAAACAGTTTCCCTCTTGTTTGATGGGATTTAAGGACAGTTAGAGAGGTGTTGGCTAATAAAAAGTTATGTGTGGCACTACTGTATCTTTAGGGTTATCATGCTATGCTGGTGGTTGTTGTGATTCATATGTCCTATTGCTGGGTGGAATTTTTGCTTGCTTCCCTTCTTTGGAAATTTGCATTGGGCCTTATGGTTCCATGGAAGCTAGTCTTCAAGGAGGAATCATTCAGGTAAGTTCTAGCTGAGGATTCTCTGATCTCTGTGTCTCAAAGGCATATGCCTTCAGCCATAGGGATTTACTTTTAACCCTTGGAAGCAACCAAAGGCAATAGAAATAGATTGTGTGTTTTGGGAGTCTCTTGAACATACCCAGCCAACAATTCAAAAGAGGGCTTCAAATGACCAATGTTAATATTTGTGTTAGACTGTCTTTGGCTCCTGGATATTGGCAGTCAAGTTAAGAAAATTTCATTTAAATCATTAATGTATTTTCCCCTCTCATCCTCCTTCAGCTTCCCACTGACCCACCCCACTTCCCTCCTCCAAAAGGGTAAGTCTTCCAGTGGGGAATCAGAAAAGCCTTGTACATTCAGTAGAGGTGGGACTAAGCTCCTCCCCTCTGCATCAAGGCTGAGCAAGATACCCCACCATAGGTAATAGGATCCAGAAAGCCAGCTCATACACCAGGGATAGATCCTGACCCCACTGCCAGGAGCCTCTCAAACAGACCAAGCTACCCAATTGTCTCCCTTATGCAGAGGGCCTAGTCTGGTCCCATGTTGGCTCCACAGCTGTCATTCTAAAGATCGTGAGTTCCCATGAGCTTGGTTCAGTTGTCACTGTATATATCCCCATCATGATCTGGACCCTCCTTGCTCATATAATACTTTTTTCCTGTCTTTGATTAGACTCCTAGAGATCAGTCTGTGGATCTCTGCATGTTCTTCCATCAGTTGCTGGATGAAGGCTCTAGGATGAGTTAGGATACTCACCAATGTGATTACTGAAGCAGTCCAGTTCAGGCACACTCTCCACTATTGCTAGTAGTCTAATCTGGGGATGTCTTTGTGGATGCCTGGGAATTTTCCTAGCATCAGGTTTCTCCCTAACCCTATAATGTATCCCTCTTTGAAGCTATCTCATTGCTCTCTCACTCCATCCCTAACCCAGTTCAACCATCCTGTTCCCTCATGTTCTCATCCCACATCCCCTCCCATCTATTGCCGCTCACCCCCAATTTGCTCTGGAGATCTCATCTATTTCCCTTTCCCAGGGAAATCCATGTGTCCCTCTTAGAGTCCTCGTTATTAGCTAGTTTCTCTGGAGTTGTGGGTTGTAGTCTGATTATCTTTTGCTTTACATCTAGTATCCACTTATGAGTAAATGCATAGCATGTTTGTATTTCTGAGTCTGGGTTACACAACTCAGGATGATATTTTCTGGTTCCATTGATTTGTCTGCAAATTTCATGTCATTGTTTTTTACAGCTGAGCAATACTCCATTGTGTATATGTACCACATTTTCTTTGTTCATTCTTTGGTTGAGGAGTATTTAGGTTGCTTTCATGTTCTGGCTATTACAAATAATGCTGCTATGAACATAGTTGAGCAAGTGTACTTGTGATATGATTGGTAATCACTTGGGTATGTGCTAAAGACTTGTATCATTGGGTATTGAGGTAGAATGATTCCCAATTCTGTGATGTTACCATACTGATTTCCAAAGTGGCTGTACAAGTTTGCACTTCCACCAACAGTGGAGGAGTGTGCCACTTGCTCCACATCTTCTCCAACATAAGCTGTTATCAATTTTTGATTTTAATCACTGTGACAGGTGTATGATGGTATCTCAGAGTCATTTTGATTTATATTTCCCTGATGACTAAGGATGTTGAACAGTTTCTTAAATACCTTTCAGACCTTTGAGATTCTTCTGTTGAGAATTCTCTGTTTAGCTCTGTACCCAATTTTTAATTGGATTGTTTGGTTTTTTGATGTCTAGTTTCTTGAGTTCTTTATACATTTTGGAGATCAGCCCTCTGTCAGGTATGGGGTTGGTGAATTGCTGTGGGATGTTCTGTATGTCCTGTGGGAGCCCTTCTTGGGTTCCTTGTGGCGTTACCCAGCAGGTCCGTATAGAGGATGATTAGGACCATGGGCCTGAGTGCAGGTGTTTGAGATGGTCTGCACTTGGCTGTGCTGGGGTATGGTCTGTATGTCAAGTTGTTCTGATTGGTTAATAAATAAAACCTGATCGGCCGTGGCTAGGCAGGAAAGATAGGCGGGACTAGCAGAGAGGAGAAATAAAAGGCCCAGGAAGGCAGAAGGACTGCTGCAGCCGCCGCAATGACCAGAGACACTGCAGCTGCCGCCATGACAAGAAGCATGTGAAGACGCCGATAAGCCACCAGCCATGTGGCGAGGCATAGATAAAAAGAAATGGTTAATTTAAGGTAAAGGAACAGTTAGCAAGAAGCCTGCCACGGCCATACAGTTTGAAAGCAATATAAGTGTCTGTGTTTACTTGGTTGGGTCTGAGCGGCTGTGGGACTGGCGGGTGGCAGAGATTTGTCCTGACTGTGGGCAAGGCAGGAAAACTCTCAGGCTACAAATGGCGCCCAACGTGGGGCAAGAGTTTCTACCTAAAACCTGAGAAAAGATTCTAACGTGGGGCTAAAGAAAAAAAGGGCTAAAGAAAAAAAGGGAAGAAAAAAAGAGGGACTAAAGAAAAAGGACAAATGAACAGGGATAAAGGCCGGTGTTAAAAAAGAAAAAAAAATACTAAAGACAAAGTCCTTTAACCAAGAGGCGCTCCAATAAAGTGTGATCTGAGAAGAATCCTCGAGTGGTGGTAAAGAGGATTCAGAACTCAACACACGGAGCGGTGACGTCTTTAAGTTCTCCAGGAACGGTGACGTCGGTAAACGCCCCACAGTTCCTAATTCTCTCTCTCAAATGAGCGGCAGCCGCCGGTTTGAGTTACTGGCAGGTTCCTGGCATGTGTGCTTGACCTGCAGTATGGCGGGAATGAGACCTCTGCAAGTGGCACATTAAGCTGCGTGGTGGATTTAGCCTTTGCTAAAATGTACATAGGCTTGGAAGAGAGAGGAAAAGGAACATAGACAGTTATATAAAGAAATAGAAAGTTTAAAAAAATAAAGTCTTTAAAGAGAAAGTAAAAGTAATATAAAAAATAAGCCATGTAAAGATGGATATCACACAGAGAGTCTGGATTGTGTTGTCTTTGGGATTTTTAACTGCAGAAAGACATTTGATTGTAAAGACTGCTCAGTTAAATCAATGTGTATATTTTAAAGGTATTTCAATTTTGAAATTTATGTCTAAGGATGTTTTGCTTTGGAAAGGAGACTCTGCTTTTGTTCCCACAGAAAGCCAGAGGCTATGGATTTGTTCCAGATTAAGATACATCAGGTTTGACCAGCCAAGACCCCCTGAAGGTCTCTGATGACACCATGGCTCAGATGATTCAACATCCAGAATTGTTTCAAGGCAACTGGCTCAGACGATACAGCCTCATGGACTACTCCATGATCCTTAAATATTCTTTGCGTCCCCATAAGATACAGCGCCCCCCCTCCAGCAGGAAGTAGTTAAGAGAAGCTACGCCCAAATTCCCAAATATACCAACCTGGCTTTGGAGATGTGTAAAAGTTAAAACCTTCCTTTTTTAAAAAAAAAAAAAAGAAAAGGGGAAGTGCTGTGGGATGTTCTGTATGTCCTGTGGGAGCCCTTCTTGGGTTCCTTGTGGCGTTACCCAGCAGGTCCGTATAGAGGATGATTAGGACCATGGGCCTGAGTGCAGGTGTTTGAGATGGTCTGCACTTGGCTGTGCTGGGGTATGGTCTGTATGTCAAGTTGTTCTGATTGGTTAATAAATAAAACCTGATCGGCCGTGGCTAGGCAGGAAAGATAGGCGGGACAAAAGGCCCAGGAAGGCAGAAGGACTGCTGCAGCCGCCGCAATGACCAGAGATGCTGCAGCCGCCGCCATGACCAGAGACACTGCAGCTGCCGCCATGACAAGAAGCATGTGAAGACGCCGATAAGCCACCAGCCATGTGGCGAGGCATAGATAAAAAGAAATGGTTAATTTAAGGTAAAGGAACAGTTAGCAAGAAGCCTGCCACGGCCATACAGTTTGAAAGCAATATAAGTGTCTGTGTTTACTTGGTTGGGTCTGAGCGGCTGTGGGACTGGCGGGTGGCAGAGATTTGTCCTGACTGTGGGCAAGGCAGGAAAACTCTCAAGCTACAGTGAATATCTTTTTTCATTATGTTTGCTTTTGTTTTGTTTTATTTAGTTTCCTTTGCCTCACAGAAGCTTCTTAGTTTCAGGAGGTTCTATTTATTAATTGTTGCTCTCAGTGTCATACTAGTGATATATTTAGGAAGTGATACCCTGTGCCAGTGAGTTCAAGTTTACTTCCTACTTTTTCTTCTTAAGATATTTTTATTCATTTTACATACCAATCATAGGTCTCCCTCTTCCTTCCTCTTGCCCCTCCATCTCCCCACCACCACCATTATCTCCTACAAGAAGGTAAGGCCTCCCATGGGGAGTAAGCAGAGCCTGGTACATTCAGTAGAGGCAGGTCCAAGCCATGCCTCCTGTGTCAAGACTCTGCAAGATGTCCCACTATAGATAGTGGGCTCCAAAAAGCCAGGTCATGCACCAGGGATGGGTTCTGATTCTACTGACAAGGGGCCCCTTAAGCAGATCAAACTACACAACTGTCTTGCTTATGCAGAGGGCCTGGTCTAGTCCCATGGAGGCTCCACAGGTATTGGTCTAAATTTCATGAGTTACCATTACTTTGGTTTGGTTATCTCTGTAGTTTTCCCCAACAGGATCTCGATGCCCCATTTATAGAATCCCTCTTCTCCATCTTTGACAGTACTCCTGGAGCTTGGCCTGGTGTTTGGCTGTGGATCTCTGCATCTGCTTTCATCAGTTACTAGAGAAAGGCTCTATAATGACAGTTAGGGTATTCACTTATCTAATTACTGGGGTAAGCCAGTTCAGGCACCCTCTCCACTATTGCTACTAGTCTAAACTGGGGTCATCCTTGTGGATTCCTGGGATCTTCCCTAGCATCTGGTTTCTCCCTATCCCCATGATTTCTCCCTCTATCATGGTGTCTTCTCCATTGCTCTCCCACTCCATCCTTGTTCAGGCTCAAACATCCCATTCCCTTATTTCTCATCCCTCATTCCTACCCCCCATTTCTCACCTTTCATTCCTAGTTTACTCATGGAGATTTCATCTATTTCCCTTTCCCAGGGAGTTCTATTTGTCCCTCTTAGAGTCCTCATTGTTAGCTAGCTTCTCTGGAGCTGAGGATTGTAGTCTGGTTATTCTTTGCTTTACCCACATATGAGTGAGTACATACTACGATTGTCTTTCTAAGTCTGGGTTACTTTTCTGTTGCCATTGTTCCTTGAAGAAACATTGTTTCTAGGAATGACCTGTTTACAGTCCCCTTTCAAATGTCCTTGCTTTCCACATCCAAAACATCTAACACTCCTCAAACCTTTTGAAATTGCTTCTCCTACCCACATATCATCATGCTCATGAGCCTCAACATTAATTGTGTCTCTAATCCAATCTTCCAAAGGTGCAGATCTTGCCTTTAAAGGCCTGATTATTCTTTTGCATGCTGCATTCGCATTCTCAAAGGCCAAAGATTAAATTATTATCTTATTAGCTTCTGAATCCAAGACCATTCTCTTTACTGCTGAAGCCAGTCTTTGTAAAGAATCTGTGAAGGATTCTTTTGGGCCTTGCATAACCTTTGTAAATGACTCAGGTTTTTTTCCTGGTTCCTCAACTCTGTCCCATGCATTCAAGTCTGCCGTTTGACATAAAATTAGGGTTTAGACATCATATAAACATTGTGTTTATATGAAGCATATTGGCCTTCTCCAATAAGCTGATCCTGGCAAACTTGTATTCCTTTATCCCTCCATTGTTTTTCTATGTTTTTAGCTTCATCCTTGAACCAAGTTAGAAATTGAAGCCTCTGGCTGGGTTCCAGAACAGCTTGTGCCAGCTCCCGCCAGTCCTGTGGTACAATCCTATTATATGTTGACCAAGAGTTTAACATTTGCTTTACATATGGGGAATGCATGCTAAAGATACTATTGCCTCCTTAAACCTTTTTAAATCCAACATTTCAATTGGAGCCCAAATATTTTGTGTAATCATTTGATCAGGCAACTGCTGTATGGTTATAGGATAAATTAAGGGTGACTGTGTGAAAACAGGCTTTCTTTCTGTAACCTTATGATCCAAACTTGAAACAACTTCATTGTTATTTCTTCTGTCTGAATTTTTGCAGGTTTAACAAGTTTTTCTAAAGCTGTCATCCTGGCACTTAAATTGACTATCTTTTTAAATTGTAAAATGAGGATAAGCATAGTGATAAACTGCATAATTCCAACAATACTAATCTTCTCATGTAGTTGTTCCATTCTCAAACTGCCTAAAATTTCAAACAAAACCCAATTTTCTTCCAATGTACACATAAAACCCACTTTTTTTAATGTGGAAAAAAATCTCTTTTAAATAGTTTCCTTTAAAATATCTGATATGTTGTGACTTACCAAATCTGCGTAGAACAGTAGAAATCCGAGCGAATTTCAAAACAGTCACCTAGTGTCCTAGGTGTGAATCCGGGGAGAGAGAGAGAGAGAGAGAGAGAGAGAGAGAGAGAGAGAGAGAGAGAGCAAGAAAGCATAGCCAGCTAAAGCTTAAATCCAGCCATGTGTTCCCTCTTGAGCTGAGTCAAGGCTTGGCTCTGGCTTCCTTAAGCTCCGACCATGCATTGGCTTTACAGGTGGGGCCTTGTTGGCAGGGCAGGCCTGAGTTGTTTGTAGCACCGGCTTTAAGCAAGCAGCTCATGGTTAGCCAGCCTAAGGCCAAGCAGACCTGGACTGGGGCTAGGGAGCTGGCCGCTCGGACTAGGGAGCCGACCCCAAGCAGTTTTTAATGGATTCTTGTCACGTTGGACACCAGATATAGATGTAACCAACTGTCTTATTAAAATAAGAAACACAGAACCAATGTAAAAGAAAAAGCCGAGAGGTCAGAGCTCAGAGCTAAAATCTTACCTTCTGCAGTGCTCCTTTTTTTTTTTTTAAAAAAAAAAAAAGCAAACAAACACATTTCCTTAGTCCATTCTTGGGTTGAGGAGCACCTAGGCTGTTTCCAGGATCTAGCTACTATGAATGATGCTTCTATGAATATAGTTGAGCACATGTCCTTGTGGTATGATTGGGCATTCCTTGGGTATACTGGGTCTTGAGGAAGATTGATTCCCAATTTTCTGAGAAACCACCATACTGATTTCCAAAGTGGCTGTACAAGTTTGCACTCTCACCAACAGTGGAGGAATGTTCCCCTTGCTCCACATCCTCTCCAATGTAAGCTGTTATGAGGGGTTTTGATTTTAGCCATTCTGATAGGTGTAAGATGGTATCTCAGAGCTGTTTTGATTTGTATTTCCCTGATGACTAAGGAGTTGAGCAATTCCTTAAATGTATTTGACCATTTGAGATTCTTCTGTTGAGAATTCTCTGTTTAACTCTGTACTCCATTTTTAATTGAATAGTTCAGTATTTTGATGTTTAGTTTCTTAAATTATTTATATATTTTGGAGATCAGCCCTCTGTCAGATGTAGTGTTGGTGAAGATCTTTTCGCATTCTGTAGGCTGTTGTTTTGTCTTATTGACCATATCCTTTGCCCTACAAAAGCTCCTCAGTTTCAGGAGGTCCCAGTTATTAATTTTTGTTCTGAGTGTCTGTGCTATGGGTCTTATATTTAGAAAGTAGTCTCCTGTGCCAGTGCATTCAAGACTACTTCCTTACTTTCTCTTCTTTCAAGTTCAGTGTAACTGGATTTATGTTGAGGTCTTTAATCCACTTGGACTTGAGTTTTGTGCATGGTGACAGATATGGATCTATTTGCAATCTTCTACATGTTGACATCCAGTTATGCCAGCATCCTTTTTTAATGATTCTTTTTCCCCCATTGTACAGTTTTGGATTCTTTGTCAAAAATCAGGTCTTCATAGGTGTGTGAATTAATATTAGGATCTTCAATTTGATTTCATTGGTCCACATGTCAGTTTTTATGCCAATACCAAGCTGTTTTTATGACTATAGCTCTATAGTAGAGCTTGAGGTCAGGGATGGCGATGCCTCCAGAAGTTGCTTTATTGTAAAGGATTATTTTAGATATCCTAGGTTTTTTGTTTTTTCATATGAAGTTGAGTATTGTTCTTTTGAGGTCTGTGAAGAATTGTGTTGGGATTTTGATGGGGATTGCATTCAATCTGCAGATTGCTTTTGGTAAGATTGCCATTTTTATTATGTTGTTTCTACTTATCCATGAGCATGGGAGATCTTTCCATTTTCTGATATCTTCCTCAATTTCTTTCTTCAAAGACTTAAAATTCTTGTTATACTACTTGATTAGTTAGAGCTACCCCAAGATATTTTATATTATTTGTGACTACTGTAAGGGATGATGTTTCTCTGATTTCTTTCTCCGCCTGTTTATCATTTGTATATATGAGAGCTACTGATTTCCTTTTAGTTAATCTTGTATCCTGACACAACATTGAAGGTATTTATCAGCTGTAGAAGTTCCCTGGTAGAATTTTTAGAGTCTTATGTATACTTTCATAACCTCTGCAATGAGTGAAAATTTGACTTCTTCCTTTCCAATTTGTATTCCCTTGATCTCCTTTTGTTGTCTTATTGTTCTAGCTAGAACTTTGAGTACTCTATTGAATAGATATAATGAAAGTGGTCAGCCTTGTCTTTTTTGTGATTTTAGTGGAATTGCTTTGAGATTCTCTTCATTTAATTTGATGTTGGCTGTTGGCTTGCTATAAATAGCTTTTGTTATGTTTAGGTGTGTTCCTTGTATTCCTGATCTCCTCAAGACCTTTATCATGAAGGAGTGTTTGATTTTGTCAAAGATCTAATGAGATCATCCTGTTTTTTTCTTTTAGTTTGTTTATATGATGAATTACATTGACATATTTTCATATGTTGAGCCTTCCATGCATCTCTGGGAAAAAGCCTACTTGATCGTGGAGGATTATTTCTTTTATGTGTTCTTGGATTCAGTTTGTAATTTGAAACCTCAGAGCCATCCTGTAGTGACATACTCCCTTCCCTGAGCAAGGCCAAACCCCCTGATCCTTTCTAAACAGTCAATAATTGGGGAACAAGTTTTCAAATGTCTGAGGCTTAGGGGAGGCATGTCATTCAAACTAGCATAGTGTTCATTAGAACAAGTATTTAGAACAAGAAAATGAATGAAAATGGAAAACACAGTTCACAATTCTTGGATTGTCTTTGTTATTTCCATAAGCCTTATGTTTGTGTTTCCTTGGCCATCACTCAGGCATTCATTCTCCTTGCAGTTCTTTTTCTATAATTTCTCTAAGCTGTTGCTTTGCATCTTGTTTACACTCCTTGAATTCTTTGATGATATTTTTTTAATTCTATGGGTTTCATCTAGGTAATTCTTATTTGCAAACATTTATAAAGGACTTGTTTGGTTTGGAAAGAAGATACTGGCTTGTGTTTTCATATTGTTTGTAGTTCTGTGATGATATCTGTTCATGTGGGCCTCATTCTGAGTTTGATTTAGGCAGAGCAGTTTGGGCAGAAGGTAAGATATACATTAATGTTAGATCTGAGGGTTAGAAATGCCTTGGATGGAGTGAAGTTAGGTGTACAGAGACTAGAGTGGTATAGAGATATACTATCTGGTTCAAGCCCTGAGTGTAGTGATAGATTACGGACACATTACAATAGACAAGGGCCTTAAATAAAGTAAAAATATCTAAAAATACATCTAACCAAGGAAGTAAATTTCCTGTACAGTGAAAACTTTAAATCTCTGAAGAAATGGAGAAAGGCACTTGACATTCTTGCTCATGAGCTGGTAGAATTTATATTGCAGAAATAATCTTTTATAAAAACTATATACAAATTCATTATAACAATGAAATTGGCACCCCATTATTCATAGAAATAAAAACCTAACCTGTGGTGGTAATCTAATTATACTGAAATGTGATTTTGATTGTATGTTAATAAATAAAGTTGCCCGGGGGTCAGAGCTATTAGAGCCATAGCAAGAGTGTGGCGGTGGTGGCACACGCCTTTAATCCTAGCATTCCAGAGATAGAAATCCCTCTGGATCTCTGTGAGTTCAAGGCCACATTGGAAATAGCCAAGCATGGTGGTGACACACTCCTTTAATCCCAGAAAGCCAGCCTTTAATCCCAGGGAGTGGTGGTAGAAAGCAAAAAGATATATAAGGCGTGAGGACCAGAAACTAGAAGCATTTGGCTGGTTAAGCTTTCAGGCTTTGGAGCAACACAGTTCAGCTGAGAGCTATTGGGATGAGGACACAGAAGCTTCCAGTCTGAGGAAACAGGACCAGCTGAGGAACTGGTGAGGTGAGATAGCTGTGGCTTGTTCTGTCTCTTTAAATAGATGAACAGACAGGAAATAGAGCGCTCATTTGGGAAGCTGGGACACCGCAGGCGGAAGGGTCAGATTTTAGCTCTGAGCTCTGACCTCTCGGCTTTCTCTTTTGCATTGCTTCTGTGTTTCTTATTTAAAGACGGTTGGTTACATCAATACTAACCCAAAATTCATATGAAACCCAAAAGACATGTAATAGTCAAAATAACTTTATGCAAAAAGAGTAATGCTAGAGGGGTTGTCATATCAGATTTGAAGATATATTACAGAGTCACAGAATGAAAACCATATAGTACTGGCAAAATTCAGATATGCCCAACAATGAGTACACATAACTCTGGCCACTTAATATTTGTAAAAGTTTCCAATAACAGAAGCTACAGAAAAGAAATCATCTTAAATAAATGGTGCTATATACAATAGATATCCTCCAGGAGAAGAAATTAGACCCAGGTTTACTACCTTGTATTAAAACTAACTCAAATTGATCAAGGACCTAAACATGAAAACTGAAGCACTGAACTTGCTAGACAAAAACATAACCACCTCCAGTTAAGACTCCTAGCAATAGTGGATACATAGCCTTAACTGCCTCTCTCCGGGGACCTGATTTGTGCCTAGTCCAATTGCCATCAGAGAGGCATCATATAGCAACTGATGGGAACAGTTGCAGACTCACAGCTAAACATTAAGCAGAGGTCAGGGAACCCTGCAGAAGTGAGAGAAAAGGGATTTTTGGAGCCAGAGGGGTCAAAGACACCACAAGAAAACTCATAGAATCAACAAACCTAGGCTCATAGAGGCTCACAGAGACTGAACTGACAACCAGAGAGCCATCATGGAAGTGGTCCAGACACTCTGCATATATGTTACAGTTGTGTAGCTTGGTCATCTTGTGGGATTCCTGACAGTAAGAATAGGGGCTATCTTTGACTCTTTTACAGGCTTTTGGGGCCCCACTATTCATACTGGGTTGCCTTGCCCAGCCTTAATACATGAGAAGAACCTTAATCTTACTTCAAATTGATATGCCATGTTTTGTTGCTATTCCCAGGAGACCTGCCCTTTCCTAAACAGAAAAGGAGGCTGAGTAGATTAAGGGGAAGGAACTGATGGGTGATGAGGGTAGGGCCTGGGAGGAGAGTAGGGAGCAGAAACTGGGCATGTAAAATAAATGAACAAATAAATAAATTTATTAAAATGAAGAGAATGTAGCTAGCATAATAATAAACTATAATGACATCCAAAAAAAGGAAAGAAAACATAGTCAATACCCTACATGATATTGATTTGGGAAAGGACTTTCTGAATAAGATATCATTGACTCAAGAATTAAGGCTGACAAATTGACAAGTGGGATTTCTAAAACTTAAAATCTTCTGCACAACTAAAGAAACCATCATTTTTGGGAAGAGAAAACCCAAAGAAAATGAGAGAATTTTACCAACTAAATATTTGAGGGTGTATTAATATCCAGGATACATAAAGAACTAGAAATACAGAGTCAGAAAAACAAATTACCCATTTATAAATGGTCCTGGAACCTGAAGGGAAATATATCAGAAGAAAAAAATACTAAGGAATCTGTCAAAGGTTTCATCACCTCTAGCAGTTAGGGAAATACAAATCAAAACAACTTTGAGATTTCATTTTATCCAACTAAGATTGGCAAAGATTAACACAACTGGTAACAAATATTGTAGTAGATGAAGTGCAAAGGGAACCCTCTTTCACTGTGGATGTGATTGTGAACTGGTCCAGTCACTTTTATCTAAATAAATAAAAAAGAACTTGTATTATTCATAATTATGTCTATAAATATACATATATGATTTTGATGAACTTTTCATCTCTGGGTTGAAAATCTTTCTTCCAAGCTCCAAAAACAATCTAACAAAAGCCTAAACACAAGACATAAAAACCCTGTTTTCAGTTGTTGATCAGGGCTCTCCAAGAGACTCTCTAAACATCTAGCCTTTTGTTATTGTCCTTGGTTGTTCTCAAGAGGTGGAAGGTAGAAGGTTGGAGGTGAAGACACAATGAATTTTAGAAATGGGGACAGAGACCCTTGTTCTTAATCTAACCTGTATTTCTCTTCTTGGAGAACCAACTTTTATGGTACCTGATTGCTGTGAGATGTCCTGTATACTGTGAATATATGTTGCTATGATTGATTGATAAATAAAACACTGATTGGCCAGTAGCCAGGCAGAAACAATAGTGTAGGCAGGACAAGCAGAGAGGAGAATGCTGTGTAGAAGAGGGCTGAGTGAGGAGACGCTGCCAGCTGCCGTGATGAGTAGCAATATGTAAGTTACTGGTAAGCCATGTGGCAAGGTATAGATTAAAAGAAATGGGTTAATTTAAGATATAAGAACAGATAGCAAGAAGTCTGAGCCATTAGGCCAAACAGTTTAAATAATATAAGCGTCTCTGTGTTTATTTGAGTCTGAGTGGCTGCCAGTCCGGGCAGGACTGGAGACAACTCCAGCTACATCTGATGGCAACATGAAAGCTTCCAAAGGAGGGAGGAAACTAACATATTACTTAGTTATGAAGCCTATGAACCACATCAATGACCAGCATGTCACAGTATACCTAAGGGTGCAGTAGTGGAATGTATACCTTGGCAGCAACCAACATGTGCTGTGAATATATGTTGCTATGATTGATTGATAAATAAAATGCTGATTGGCCAGGAGCCAGGTAGGAAGGATAGTGTAGGTGGGACAAGGAGAGAGGAGAATGCTGGATGGAAGAAGGCTGAGGCAGGGAGACGCTGCCAGCCACCCTGATGAGAAGCAACATGTAAAGATTCCAGAAAGCCACAAGTCACATGGAAACTTATAGATTAATAGAAATGGGTTAATTTAAGATATAAGAACAGATAGCAAGAATCCTGCCATGTCCATACAGTTTGTAAGTAATATGTCTTTGTGTGTTTACTTGGGGGACGTGAGTAGGAGAGATTTGTCCCAACTGCCAGCAGGCTGGGACAGAGGAACACTTCAGCTACCAACATGCCTTAAACAAGATAACTATTTAGTGTTAGTAAATTCATGAATATTGGAGGTACACCTATAATCAGTACTTCACTAAAATAGCATAGTACTTAGTGACAATCTCAACATTTGTACTTATACCCACAAAATAAATGTAGTCTTTCTCCCTCATTAAAGAAGTTTCTCTGTGCACCAAACTGGGACTACTATGAAAATCAAAGCAATCAGAATGCAGAGTTGTGGAGTACAGTCACAACACATATACCTACAAAACACCCTTGCACTTAATGCTTAGGGAACATTGTGGAAGAGGGAGGAGAATGACTGTAAGAGTCAGAGGATCACATAATTTGCTGTGAGATAAAGTCTTCCAATAATATCTGAAGCTACTCACTTGAAGTCTCAGCAACAGGACTGCCTAACTGGGAGTTGAACAAGGACAACACCGATGAAGATGGCAAATTAGATGAGACAAAGAGCGGGAGGACTCAACCTTATACAACTAAGGAGTGCTGAGAGTGGGAGAAGGGGTCTTCTCTAGGGATGAGCACAACAATTTGATATTCAGTGTCAAATGGTGAGCTTTGAATACATATGTGCAGGTAACATTATACAGATGGAGTAAGTTATAATTAAAAATACATGTATACATATAAGCATGCAGTAATAAATAATGTGAAAGAGGCAATGGTTTTGAAAGAAAGCAAGGAAAGATATGTGGGAGAATTTGGATTGAGGACAAGGAAGAGAGAAATGTAGTTATAATCTCAGAGAAAAGAAACCATGACTCCTGGGAACAGTGCTATTTACTTATAGAAAGTACCTACTCTCAAACTTCTTAACATAATTTTATTTACATTTTATTAAAATATTTAGCTTCAATTTTCAGTGCTTTGGGTGGTGATGAACTAGGGTAATTAATTTAATAATTTCTAAAGTATTTATTGAATTTTATGCTTAGAATTTTTTTTTGAGCTGAGGACTGAACCCAAGGCCTTGTGCTTGCTAGCCAAGTGCTCTACCACTGAGCTAAATCCCCAACCCTTATGATTAGAATTTTGAGACACCTCTTTTACTCATTTCTATGCAGTGAATTTCTGTCCATTACTTACACATTGATGTGCCTTCACACACATTAACTAATCACTGATCTATAAATGATACTGTAACTATACACTGATTACTTCCTGTTCTTCTATTGTGTTTTCTTAGGACTACAGTAATTGTAATATGTTTTATATTTCTGTGTGATCAATTTTGATAGATTCTTCAAACACATAAACCATTCTATGACTGGCATTGTATCCTTGATATAGTCACTTTATCAATAATGTTGTCAATGTCTATTCATGTCACCAGTGAGATCACATCAATGGCAAGACTACATTGTTTTTCATGGCAGAGTAATGTAAACAAGCTTTTTCTGTCCTGCCAGCTAGGTCCCAAAAAATGACATGGAGACTAACTATTAATTATGATAGCTTGACCTTTGGCTTAGGCTTGTTCCTAACTAGTTCTTATAACTTAAAATTAACCCATATTTTTATTCATCTACATTCTAGCACATGGCTTTAACTTCTATCCCATTCTGTGTGTCCAACTCATTCTGCATCTGGCTGGCATCTCTCCAGACCTAGATTTATCTCCAGTTTCCTCTCTCTGCCCTGAAGTCCTGCCTGCTGTGGAATGGTCTTTCTGTATGCTGTGAATGTGTGTTGCTCTTACTGGTTGATAAATAAAGCTGTTTTGGCCAGTAGCATGGCAGAACAAGTCTAGACAGTACATTCAAACTGGGGTTGAGGAAGGATGGAGTCAGGACAGATGCTAGCCAACTGCCTAGGAAACAATACATATAGAAAATGAGGTAATAAGTCACAAACAATGTGGCAAATCATAGATAAGAAATATGGGTTAATTTAAATGTAAGAGCTAACTAGTAATAAGCCTGATCCATCAGTCAAACATTTATAATTAATAAAAGCCTCTGAGTTTTTGAAAATGCTGAGGGATGGGGACGGGACAGAGCAAAGCCTCCTTTTACATATGATGCCCAATGTGGCACCTGTACATTCACATAAAGCCCAAGAAAGCTTAAAAAGAGGGTTCTAGAACACATAAACAGAGCCAAAAATAGCTTCCTAGTTGTGTCTCTCATGCAGGCCATGGTACAGAGACACTGAAGTGTGTGGCTTGAGATGCAGCATGGCAGGTTCCCGACATGGTACAGAAGCATCTCCAAGCTGTGAAGAGCTCTGCTGGGTGGATTTAGCTTTTGCTCATATAGACAAAAAGGGTTAAGAAACACAGTAAAAACAGATTCATGCAGAAAAGCCTCTAAATGGGTCATGATGTGTTTAAAAGATGTGCTTAGGCTTGAGTTAGTAAAAAATATATGCAGCCTTAAATTAAAATATAGACTTAAAATAGTAAAAGAAAGTCCTTAGAATGGGAAGTAAAGTAATATAAAGAAAATGAGCCATTTGAGGATGGAAAATACACAGAAAGTCTGGATTATTATGTTGTCTTTAAAATTTTTGGCTCCTATGATACATTTCATTGTAAAAGCTGCTAGATTAAACCTATTTAAAAAATATCTTGACTCCAAAATTTAAGTCAGAGTGTATGCCACTTTGGGAAAGAGGTTATATTTTTGTTTCCACAGGAAAGGGGAGGCTATGAATTCATTCAAAATTAAAGACGATCAGATTTGACCAAGGAAGACACCCTGAAAATCCTGACTACAGACATGGAAAAATAAACATAAGTTAACTACAAGACACATGATGTATATTTTACCTGCTCAACCATAAAACAAAGACTTATCTTTGGCTGGCTTATATAAAATACACAGTTTATATTTATATTAATACAGATATATTTTACCTTTAAAAGCTTATATATTTTTAGAACAAGGGGACTAGACACCAGTAAAAAAGATAGCCCAGATGATCCAACATTTCAATCACCTCTGTAACAGTTCTGCATCCAAACCAGCTTATTGGTTGAGAAATAAAGCTGTTTTGGCCAGTAGCTAGGCAGAATAATATTAGGTGGTACAATCATACTGAAGATGAAGAAAGATGGAGTCAGGCAGATGCCAGCCAGCCACCTAGGAAACAAGACACATAGAAAATGAGGTAACAAGTCATGAACAATGTAGAAAATCAAAGATAGAAAATATGGACTAATGTAAATGTAAGAGCTAACTAGTAGTAAGCCTGAACCATTGGCCAAGAATTTTTTTCCTTTTTCTTTTTTTTCATTTTTTAAATTTATTTATTAAATTTAATTTTACATATCAGCCACAGATTCCCTTGTCCTCCCCACTCCCACCCCACCCCCGCCTTCCCCCCAGCCCCCCATTCCCATCTCCTCCAGGGCAAAGACTCCCCTGAGGATTGAGTTCAACCTGGTAGATTCAGTCCAGGTAGGTCCAGTCCCCTCCTCCCAGGCTGAGCCAAGTGTCCCTGTATAAGATCCAGGTTCCAAACTGCCAGTTCATGTGCTGAGGACAGGACCCAGTCCCACTGTCTGGATGCCTCCCAAGCAGATCAAGCTAATCTACTGTCTTATTTATCTGGAGGGCCTGATCCTAAAGTCTCTGAGTGATTTTTGGAAATGGCCACCAGATGGTGCAAAACAGAGAAAAACCTCCATTACACCTGTGTATCTATCCTGCTTAACTATTGGCCAGTTAACTCTTTATTAAACCAATTAGAAGATACCTTAGAAAGAGACACATCTATGCAGTGTAAGTTCTGCAACAGAGTAATATAAATTCTGTATGTTTACATTACTTTATACTTTCTTGTGCCCATGAAAATTTAGGATTATGCAATAGATTTAGTGTGTGCTGTGTGTCCTATTGTGGTAAACAGGGACACACTTGTTTTTCCATGAAATATAATTAATATTGAGATTTATGTGTATTTATAGTAGTTTTATTGCTTGATTATTGAGAAAACTACATGATACTACATTCTTGCAAACACTGCAAAACAATTCATCTCTGTCTGAAGTAGCATATGCCTTTTGTCTTTGTTACCATTGGCAACTGTGGTGGACTGATGTGTTTTACTTAGTAAGTGGTAAAGTTTTCACACCAATATCCAAGAACTTCTGTATTTAAAGGTTTCAAGTGATAACCTTGCCTAGTTTCCTGTGTACCTTAGACTATAGGAATATTTAAATATTCCATCCACTTCATTGTGGTTCAGAGTACTGCAGTTACTTATATTGGACATTTGTTTCATATTTTCTTGTATGCCTTATTTTTTATATGTTATTTTCTTTGGAGAAATGTTTATACAAAGGATTAACCAATTTTTTTTTCAGGTTCGCCTGGTAGTTCATGTGCCCACACTTGCCTCTGCCTGTGTATGTAGAAGACAGATATTGACACTGAGTGTCTTTCTCAATCATTATTCACATTGATTTTGAGGCATTGTTTTCTGTAGCTATAGGACAATAAGAAATACCTCAAGATTTTTTTTAATCATGGAAAAGCATGTCAATATGACTTCAGAGTAGAGTTTAATCACACTACTAATAGTATTCTTCTATGAACAGCATTAGATTAAGTGTACTGAACTGTTAGTATGTTGTCAATAAGTACATTCTGAAAACTTTCATTTGAACAAATCTTATTATTATTTTAACTCTTAAATGATTTAAAACTCTTTTTCCAATGGGAGAATGTAGCTGGAGGTACAATCCAAATATCACTTAGAGAAATGTTTTTTAAAACTTAGAATGTATACCTATTATTTTTAGAAGCAAGTTTTGAAAATTTACATAAAGATTATCTTTCAGATTATTATTTTACCCAAATATAGAAAAGATAAATTAAAAGAGCAAAGGTTTAAGGGAAACTGAAGAAAATAACAATGAATTCGTGCATCTCTTGATGAGAATTGAGAAACATGCTACATGAAAATTCTAGTGTCCAATTGAAATTTGTGAGTAGGACCACAAGAAATATACCCCAAAATAAATTGTTGTAATGCATGCCTGCACATTTTATTAATGTCAGAAATAATAGTAAATGTCAATATCTTGGAAGAAACTGTAATTTCTAAGTGAAAAATCCTTGTAAGAATATCAGGGTTTGTACTTATAGAGAGGGCACTGAATTTTTCAATTAAGATCACTTAAGCACTAGTTGACAGTAATTTTTACACCAAATATGCAGCTAACTATCACTTAAAATGTATAAAAAATGAAAGGACCTCTTTCAAAAATGTATTTACAATGGGACAAAATATTTGCTCACACTTCAAATACTAGGACTTTTTGGTTGCCGCTCTTCATGACATAAATAAATTTAAAAAAAAGCAAATGATTAGTTGCAAAACTACAAAAAAGGTGAGTTGGAATAATATATAACAGATAACCAAAATTGAGAATTTGTTCACTATGCTTTGTCTAAGTCAAAAGAATAAACTGCTGGAATGAATTGTACAGGAATACATGAAGGTTGAATATCAATGCTAGAAATGTTTAGATTATTATTTCTGAAGAAACATAGACAAAAATAAAAAAGATGACATTAATCCAATCTATTTTTCTATACTAAATTGCTTATAATTTTAATTGTAATTATACCCACAAATATAAAAAGAGAGAAAGTCTTTGCTATAAACAAATATTTCTGTTGTGAGTGCCATTTACAATGCTATTATATAATATAATTTCCATGATTTGAGGGATTAGGATAGGAGCTTGTCAATCTGATATATACCACTCAAATAATAGCAAGAATTTGTGTGCATGTGTATGTGTGTGTGTGTGTGTGTGTGTGTGAGAGAGAGAGAGAGAGAGAGAGAGAATTCATTGTGTGTGTGTGTGTGCGTGTGTGTGTGTGTGTATGTGTGTTCATAGAAAGACTTACTATAATGGACTTTAGGGCAAATGTTGTATGAGTTTACTGGAAAAGTATGAAAATATTTTTATTTACCTAAGTAGGTGACTAATGAGAGACATAAAAAATAACTTCACACAAGTGTAGCTCACTGAACCAATAAATTTATTCAATAACATGAGTAAATTATATAGCTGAAAAAATCATAAATCATACTATAGTGTGGGTGATGGCTCACAGAGGCTTATCCTAAAATTTCTCTGCTCAGCTTCTCTACAACTTCAATAAAGAATACTCACCCCAGATAATTTGCTGCGACTATAACATATGGGAGAAGTCATCTGAATGTTGTCACTTTCAGAGCTTTCTCAGATCCTTAAGTGTTGTTAGTTTCCTGAATATTAGAGATTCTATATTTTCAATGTAATAGCTACATAATATGAGGGCACTCAGGGTGCTGCCTCTGACATACTGTAAATATATCTTCAATTTCTAAAGCCAGCTAGAGAATGAGCAAAACATAAGTGTGAACTGGCTATCTCATATATGAACTGATGATTATTTATATCTGAGGTTACAGATTCAGTTTCTGAAGTACATGTAATAGACATTATTTTCTCATTATAATAGAATGAAGTATTTTGCTTCTTTAAGAACCAATAGCATCCTCATAACAGAAATGGTTAGTATTGAGTGATATTTTAAGATAATAATATAATGTAATTATGAGGATTTTGTGTTTTAAAATAATGAAACCAAGTATGAAAAAGTAGCATGGCTCACAGAAACATACACTGTAGGGACTTAGTAATTACTTAATGGGTTATAATATTTAGTTAATTTGAACCAAAGTAGAACTACTTATGACTGACAATTCACTGAGCCCAAACCATGAAATCAGGCTGTATATATATCTACCAGTACACATGCTTAAACTTTTTATTCACATCCAAATGCTATATACTTTCTCTTTAAACAGGTCTATAAATGTTCATTGAATTGGAACCACTACAACACTTTCTGCTCAATGAATTAGCACACAAAATTACAGAAAATAAATGATCCTAATGATGAGATGCCTCAAGGCTCCCTTGATTTCTTTGCTCCTCAAACTGTAGATGAAAGGATTCAGCATTTGAGGGACCACACTGTACATCATGGATGTTATTACATTGCTGCTGGAAGAGTTAGAAATCGAAGAACTCATGTACACACCTAAGCCAGTCCCATAGAATAAAGACACCACTGAAAGATGAGACCCACAGGTGGAAAAAGCTTTATGTCTTCCACCAACTGATGGGATCTTCAGAATAGAGGACACAATTTGAATATAAGAGAAAATAATCCCAGATAGAGGGATAACTGAAAATACAATGGTTGCCATATAAATAATGATAATATTGATAAATGTGTCAGAGCAGGCAAGCTTAGTGACCTGACCAAGTTCACAGAAGAAGTTGGGAATATCCTGTTCTGTACAAAAGGATAGTGGCAGCAGCAGAAGAGTGTGGAGCACTGCATTTATATTGCTGATGAATAGGGAAAATAATACTAGTAAGATACATAGGAAAGGGTTCATAATGCTTGTGTATCTTAGAGGTTGACAAATGGCCACATAGCGGTCATAAGCCATCACAGTGAGGAGACAACTTTCTAAAACACAAAATGTCAAGATAAAATACACCTGGGCCAGGCAGCCTATGTAAGTGATGCTCTGGTCATGTGCTTGGATGTTCAACAGCAACTTTGGGACTGTGGTTGTGCTTGTACAGATATCAGTGAGAGACAGGTTGCACAGGAAGAAGTACATGGGGGTGTGGAGATGGGAGTCTATGCTTACAGCCAGGATAATGAGTAGGTTTCCCATGATGGTGACGAGGTACATGAACAGGAACAGGTTGAAGATGAGGGGCTGCAGTTCAGGGACATACGCTAGTCCCATGAGAAAGAATTCTGAAATAAATGTTTTGTTTGAAGATTCCACATGCATGCTGAATATTGACAAAAAAAATGTGCAATGAAAATATGTTACTTTTTTGCAGTGATTATCAACATCACAATAATATGGGAAAATATAAGCATAATTTTAACATTTTTACTTATTTTAATGAGCTCCAAATTCATGAAAATAAATAAATTCTTTCACTGAAGCTCAGAGGATTGATTCCTAGGTTAAAAGAACTTCCTTCTCTTGCATAAGACTCAGGTTCATTACCCTGTACTATGAAAGGTCACAGCTCTCTGTGACTCGAACTCTGGGAACTAATGATCTATGCTGGCTTCCAAAAGGTACCACCTCACATGTGGCACATGCACACTGACACAGGCACATAAAAATTAAAAAATACTGTTATTGAAATTTCTCACTTTAAAGCTTGAGAACTAATGCACACAAAATAAAATGTTTCTGAGCTATAAGGCAAATTTTAGGCAAACTTAAGATTTTTCCCTAAAATGTTCCTTTGTTCCTCCTGTTTATTTATGTTCTAATATTTATTCTGCCTATTGCACACCAAGATATTTCCAAATAACTGAAAAATGAGACTGCATTGAATCTTTCAAAACCATACATGCCTGCAAGCAAAATGAGATATGATAGTGAATATATCAAAATCAAACTCAAAAGCAATGGCCAAGTATATTGGCTACAGAATCATCTCTTGTGCCTATTGAATTGCAGTTGAATTGGTTCACATATGAGGTGATGGTATGAACCCAACATACACAACCTGCAGAGGAAAAGTCTGATCTCTGGTCTTCTGTGTTCTGAGTTGAGTCTCCAAACATTCTCCACTTATCCTTCTAGACACTAAAAAATTAGCACCCCTGAATTATCCAGACATATCACAATATTTTCTCATTTCAGTATATACTTTCAAATGTAGTCAAACTTTCACACATTTCCAGGCATCCTAACTTCTATGCATTATGATAGTTGAAACAAATAGAGAGCATCCTTTTAGGTGTGTTTGAGCTAAGATTAGTGAATACTGCCTATAATCTTCAAGCTCATTCATGTCATCAATGAAAACTAAAACTAACTTATTTATAAATGAATTGTATAGGAACCATAGAGACCACATTGGTTGATGACTCTCATTTGTCTTAAAGAATCTGCATGCTTTAATGAAAAACAATATATATCATTAGATATGATAAGGTTACACTAGAAATTATCAAAATAATATAAAGTGAAATACTGAGTTCTTGTTAAACAATTTGTTGTTTCTTGATAAAAATGTACAGATAAGGAAGACTTAAATAGCCGGGTGGGCAGCTATCAGCATCAGCAACAGGATTCTGTGATTCGAATAAAGGACTCAGAAAGCAAAGTACAAAGAAACTGTCTCAAAAAAAAAAAAAAAAAATAGAAAGACTTAAATAATTAGATAGCAAAAGGGGTGAATTCATGAAAAGCAATGTGTTTCTTTTAATAATGGATAGGAAAGCAGGTATGGAAGCAATGGACATTTGGTAGAATAATCATTTCACACATTCTATCTACATTTATAAGACATGCATGTTATATATTGTGTTAATGAGATACATCATGAATTTATTTCTGTCTCTTGTATTAATATTATAAATCTTTATAAAGGACAACTGAATGAGAAATGTGTGTATTCCTCATGTGATATTCAGTTCATAACTTGTCCTTCTTCAAACATCATTTGAGTGTCTTAAATTTGTGCAACTTTTATTTGTGCATTTGTACTGGGATTTGGGGAATGATTTTATGGAAAACCTTCAGTGTTAACAAACAAACAAACAAACAACCTTTGTCAAAATAGTGCTGGACATGTAAGATCACTGATTTGATATTATCTATCATGAGTGTGTGTGTGTATGTGTGTGTGTGTTGTGTGTGTGTGTGTGTGTGTTTACTTTTGTATCTGCTATGAGGAAAAGCACATGACAGGTTTCTTTACCCACAAATTACTAATAAATTGAAGCAAGTGAGACAATAAGAAAGAGAATATTTCTAACTCAATGAATGCCAATCTTGAGTAAGATTTTATATCAGTAAAATCACCACTAATCTTGGTTATGTAGAAAAGTAATGAAGGAAGCATGACTAATAGTTACAATATTCATATATCCTATACATATAACTTACATAATGATAATCTTATTGAAATAAAAATAATTAGATACTACAAGTAAATTTTGAGTGTCATCCTAAGAAGCATATTGTATGAAAAAGTACATCACGACAAAATTTTGGGCAATTTTTGAAAATGCAAAGGTTAGTGTATTTTACTGTGGATTATGCTTATATAATAGAATAAATAATGCAAAGTTGGCTACATAAGAATAAACAATAAAGCACACCTTTCTTAATTATTGCTTTACTCGCTTTGCAACAAATAATAATTGGTGTGCAATCCCTCACTTAACACTCAAACTCCTCCCTTTCTAGGAAAAATAACCACACTGCCATAATGTGCATCATTCTATCACAATACTCTATTTAATATCATTATTTTAAATAATATATCTGCATTGTCTTGAAATTAAAACATGTATGCTTATAAAAGCAGAACACATATATTTAACTTAAATGTTCTTAATTGATGTTTTTAAACTAATGCTAGTATTTGCACTCACCCTTTATAAGTTTTAATTAATACCATATTTTAATATTTCACCACAAAACACAGATTGCTTTCCTCATGTGATGTATAATATGCTTCCTTTCCCTTGCTTACAAATATTTAATATAGAAAAATGCAGAAAATATCATATTGACTTCAAGATAAAATAACTTTGCAATAAGATGAATGAAGGGACATAATTAAGGAATAAATTTAATACCCCTGTTATTTAATTATTTGGAAAAATCTGAAATTGGACACAATGTCAACCCTGGTTAATTGTGTGATGAAGCAAGGCTTTACCATGTGTATCTGCTACCAGGATTAAGCACTGGCCTAGCTTTGCCTCCCTGGTCCTTTTGATCTCCATCAAATGAATTTGTGTGAGACACACAGAACAGAGTGAAGAAGACAAGGAAGAGTATTGTGGAGCAACATCAGACATTCTCAAGGGGATAATGGAAAATGCCTGCAGAAATAATGTCAACCTAAATTTTAGATAGTTTATATACTATTTCTTAGTGTTAAATGAAACAGATCTCTGAAAGATATTGCCATATCCAGAAGATTGACAGACTGTTTTAGATTAATTCTCAAAGGAGGCAGAAATGCTTATCTTTGTTAGTAAATAGAAAGCCTCCTTGTAGATAGAAACATTGTGATGTTTCTATTTAAAATGCCATGCCATTCTCCAGGGTAAGAAATTTGGCCCAGATTCCATTTTTTTAAATTAGTAATCACTTTTTTAAATCAGTAACAAAGTTTTCATTTTCTCATGTTTGAAAGTTCTCATTAAAAGGTAGAGGTCCATGACATTTCAAGCCAGTTAGGATCAGTAAATATAACCAACATTTTGTTTTTAATCACACTTTATGGGGTGTTTCTGTTTACAATATTTCATATCGACAAGTAAGATTCACGATGCTTCTTTCTATATGTTTGTCTTTTGTCCTAGATCTTGAAGCCTGCTAATTGACAGTACTTCCTGTCTTCCTTATGATGCATCTAAAAATAAGCAAAGCAAATTAAAGATGGACCCTCAGTCAAGGGTTGAACATATCCCAAATTCATATTTATTGCATAATTCCTAATATTGTTGTATTTGGATGTAGTTTCTTGAAAAAACAAATTAAATTAGAATGTGTCAAAATTATGATATCCTGGTCCAATATGACTTGTGTTAAAACTTATTTTTTTATTTAAAAAATGTGATAGCTAAGTTTTCTGTCCCAGACAAGACATTTCTACCTTACACTCTAAGGCTCAGGGAACACTGAGGAATATGGAGAAAAAAGACTGTAGCAGACAGAAGATAGGAAACACAAGGGCTGCAAAATATCATTTTCTAGACTTTGGAAGATATATAAACACATGTGTGTGTACACAGACACAACACACCACACACACACATGAAATAAAAATTAAATAAAGCACAGGGAAAGATAGGCATTTTCTAGCTTCAGTAAAAAAATTAATCTGAAGACATTTGAATTTTTGGGTAATTCCAGAACCACAATAAAATAACTTGATTATTTAAAGCTACAAAGATTTTGCTACTTTTTAAGAGAAACCTAACAAACTAACATTCACCAAACCCATATCAACTACCACCACAACAATTTAAGAAAACATCTTAATGATTTGAGGCAGTCATTAATGTTGAGGAATGGTCGATATCTGGTCATAAGGAAATAGGCATTGTTCTTATAGATAGTATTATACAAGGGAATGAGAGATGTGTGCATGTTGGTATAAACATATATGGTAATGTTAAAGAATAGGACCAACAAGTGACACATTAAATAAGAATTTTTTTTTTTGCATGCTTTCATCTCTTCTCAGGATAGATTTGTAAACACCTGCCCTCATTTTCAAAGTACTTGGTAAGATACCACAAAATACCTGCTCCCTTACTGACAATGATACTCAGAATCTCACCTGGATGTTGTACAACATGAGTGTCTCAGGACTTAGTGGGTTCCTGAAAAAGCATGATAATCTTTGGTTGAAAGTTCTGGTATTTCAACTTAATGTACAAAGAATATCAAAGAGATGACCACAGGCTGACTCTTCCTGGGTAGTGTAGGTTTCTGAGGTACTTAATATCCAAAGCTCCCCATTAGAACATCTATTTTACTATAATTCTAATCCCAGCAGAGCAGGCCTTAATGACAGCATACATAGAAGTGTGGGATTCTACATGCACCAATTGATGACCTCTGGGGATAAGAATTCTGCACCCAGTCTTCTATAAAAATTCTGCACTTTTATTATTAATATTTCCAAAGCTTTGGACCATTATTGTTGAAAGAAACATCATTTTTGTTTTTTACATTTTATGTAGAAGTTTTGATGTATGTTTTGATTGATATTGTCTCTCTTTTGTTTATTAAGCTAATGCTTTGGCAATTTTAAACATATATAGAATGCATTTGGGCTACTGTACTCCCATCCTTTATATCTCCCTTACACTGATATCAGCTCTATGCCTTTGATTTCATTGTTAGACTCAAAGTTTTGGGTTTTGTTGTATGACACATTTAATTTAATCACAGGCATCTGAGTGACAATCAGATGGGTTTTATCCACTTAACAATGTTGAGGTAAGCAGTGGGCATACAACTGAAGCATTAATTCCATCTTTGCTTGAATCCACACATAGGAAAAAGGCCAGCACTCAAGAGTAAGGCTTCCCAAGTCCATCCTCCATCCACCCCTATTTGTTGACAGGTCCATTCTTCTTTAGACCCACTGTAATAATCTGTAATTAGAGACAGTTCATAATTTCAGTTCCATTAATGGTCCAGAAGAAGATATTTTGCAGTCTTTGTGTTCCCTATCTTCTGTCTGCTTTAATCTTTTTTCTCCATATTCCTCAGTGTTCCCCGAGCCTTAGAGGGTAATGTAGAAATGTCTTATCTGGGACAGAAAACTTTGTTATTACATTTTTTTTTATAAAAGCCCAAGTCTCTGAATTTATTGAAGTTCACTGTAAATAGAAGCTTCTCTGATTACGGTGGAAAGTTATATCTATGGTAACACACACACACACACACACACACACACACACACACACACACACACACATTTACATATACATAGGCAATTCAGTCATTTGTAACTTTAATTTGGTAGTAGAATTAATTCCTCCAAGTGTTCATGACCTCTCATACTATGGACTTTTGAACAGGATTACACTAACTGGTATGAATTCATTCCTAAGGAGTTTTTCTTGTATCCAATCAATGAGTAATTGCCTATCCATATAACATTTGTGCCACTATCACATGAATGAGTATACATTGCCTAGTATGTGCATATTGTACTTCACAGAGTTCACAGATGGGAGAGAATGATTGTAAGAATCAGATGATTACAGATTATGCTGTGAGATGAGATAATTATCTTCTAGTAATATCTGAAGCTACCCCTATAAAGTCTCAGCAACAGGACTGCTTAACTACAGTTGAACAAGGCCAAGGCCAATGATGATGCCAATTTAGATGAAAAAAGGACCAGGAGGCCTCAACCTTACACAAAGGACTATACACAACTCAGGAATGCTGAGAGTGGGAGAAATAATTTTCTTTAGGGATGAGCACATCAATTGGTTATTCAATAGCCAATAGTGAGCCCTGAATACATACACACAGGTAACATTATACAAATGGAGTAAGCTATAGTTAAAATATGTGTATACATATAAGCATGTATTAATAATTAATGAAAAAGAAGCAATGGATTTTAAAGAGAGCAAGGAAAATTACATGGAAGAATTTGGATGGAGGACATAGAAGAGAGATATGTAATTATAATCTCAGAGAAAAGAAAATATGGTTTCTGGGAACAGTGTTATTTACTCATGCAGAATACCTCTATTCAAACTTCTTAAAGTAATTTCTACATTTCTATATTTTATTAAAACATTTAACCCGAATTTTCAGTGCATTGGGTGTGATGAACCAAGGTAATTAATGCAACAATTCCCTAAGTATTTATCAAAAAATTTTAATTTTTTTATAAATTCTTTTTTACATTTATTTATTTTCATTTTATGTGCATTGGTGTTTTGCCATGGATGTTGGGTTCTCTGGAACTGGAGTTACAGGCAGGTGTGAGCTGCTATGTGGGTGCTGGGAATTGAACCCAGGTCCTCTGGAAGATCAATCAGTGTTCTTAACCATTGAGCCATCTCTCCAGCCCCAATATTTATCAAATTTTATGATGAAAATTTTGAGACATCTCTCTTTTAGTCTCAATACATTGCATTTCTGTCTATGACATACACATTGATGTACCTTCAATCATCTTAACTAACTGCTGTTAGTTAGATTTCTTCTTACTTGGGAACTGCCATCATCTTTTCTAATGAAGAATTCATATTACAAAACAACGTGAATCTCAAAATTTTAAAAAATAATACCAGGTAGGGTGTATGCTAAGTTGAGTCACAAAGACACACACTTGTAGGAACTCAGTTGTCTTAAAATTAACTATAGAAATTTAGTTCAATTGTATGGCCAATCTACTTGTGTACTGCAAGCCATATAGTCCATACCATGGAACTGACTGAATCTAGCATATGGTATAATATTAATCTTGCTTAAAATTTTTCCTTAAAACCGAAATGATACACATTGCTTACTTCTGGGACAGATTCAGTACTATTCCTTGATTTAGAAAAAAAACACTTAGGTAATAAGTTATTAGAAAAATATACTTCAATAAATTAGAGAAGCAAAATACAGGTAAGAGGTTGAGAAAACAATCATGAAACAGCATGAAGCTATATGCAAAGCAAATGAGATAAAACATTCAAGTTGACATATTGACATTAAATCATCACTAGTAGAGAAGCTTGGATGTGAAACTATTTTCATTCTAATTCATGGGAATTTATGCCATTTTAAATAGTTCTAGAATTTCATGCCACTAGAGGAGACAACATGAGAGAAGGCAGATAGTGATGAGATGCTCCCCAAATTCCCTTGACTTCCATATTCATAAAACTGTGTATAAAGAGATTCAGTACTTGAGGAGCAAAATTGTCCATCATTGAAGCTGTACATTTTTTTTCCTGGTTTTTCGAGACAGGGTTTCTCTATGTAGCTTTGCGCCTTTCCTGGAACTCACTTTGGAGACCAGGCTGACCTCAAACTCACAGAGATCTGCCTGCCTCTGCCTCCCGAGTGCTGGGATTAAAGGCATGCACCACCACTGCCCAGCTGAAGCTGTACATTTTTAATGGAAATGTGAGAAACTGCAGAGTTTACATATACAAAAATCCTGTCTGATATAGTAACGACACCACTGGTAGGTGTGATCCTCACATTGAAAATGCTTTACAACTTCCCCTCACTGATGGTAATCTCAAAACAGAGAAGACAATTGGGGTATAAGAAAAATTAATGCCATTGAATGGAATACCAAGAACTAGACAAAAAACCTGAATATTTAAGCAAGCTATTCACAACAATATCAGAACAGGCAAATTTGACACCTTGAATAAGTTCACAGAGGAACTGAAGTATTTCTAGATCAGTAGAGGGAAGATGAAGTAACATTAGAGTGTGGATTAGGGCATACATAATTCTATTGAACAAGGAGAGTAGAATCATCAGGGTACAGAAGCAAGTGTTCATGGTGACTATGTCCCTCAGAAGGTAGCAAATGGTCACATACCATTCATAGGCCATCACTTGAAAAAGATATTTTTCTAAACCACCAAAAATCTTAAAACGCAGCTAATCTAACTGAAGCATCATGTGTAAGTCAAACTATTTTTATGTGCTTGTATGAATCAATACCTTTGGGTGTAGATGAACCTATGGAAATATAAATGAAGGACAAATTAGAGAGAAAGACATACATTGAAGTATGGGTTTTGAATCTGAGCTCAGAGCCTTATGATCAGCTGGTTTCTCAGGATGATGACTAAATATAATCAGTAGTTTCCAACGTTTGTAATACTGAAACATTTTAAAATAGTTCTTCATGTTGTGGTGACCCACAACCATGAAATTATTTCATTGCTTCTTCATAACTGTAATATTACTACTGTTATGAATCATAATGTAAATATCTGATATGCAGAATATCTGTTGAGAACTCTTGAATCTTATGGACAAGAACACACTGAAGACAATGGGTTTCAGTTTTGAATCATCTATCTGACCAAGGAAAAGGAATTCTGAACTATCTGTATTTTTCATAAACTCCACTTTTTCCTGATAAATATTTTATTAGAAGAAAATAGGGCAATGGTTTCTATAAACAAGTCATCATCAGCTTCTAACTTCTACCATCGTAGAAATTAAAATATTAGTATCATAGACCATGGGAGATCAGCATTTTCTTTTTTTTTTTTTTGGTTTTTCGAGACAGGGTTTCTCTGTGTAGCTTTATGCCTTTTGCTGGAACTCACTTGGTAGCCCAGGCTGGCCTCGAACTCACAGAGATCCGCCTGCCTCTGCCTCCCGAGTGCTGGGATTAAAGGCGTGCGCCACCACTGCCCGGCTGAGATCAGCATTTTCTAACAATCTCAATCTCAATATATATAATTTGTATACAATATACAAAAATCCAACCCAATGTAAAGCATTTAAAACTAGCAATTGTCTTTTAAAAGTAGATTCAATAATCTATCTTTTTATCTATATAGTATCTATATCTTCTCTTTATTTTCAGAGTAGATTCAATAACCTACCCTCTATCATTTTTATATATATATTTTTTTTTTTTACAAGAACCTTAAATCTAATCTCCTTTGCTTGGCCCTTTTCCTAACCATTAACGGCAACAACTTGTAACCAACCCTCCTAAACAATGAAAAGTATTCCTAACCACAAAACCATTGAAAGACCAAAAACTACCTGCCCCACACCACCTCTTTGGGAATGTGGGCATTGTGATTTTAAAATTGCTTCCTGCTGGTTATGGGTGAAGGCATCTTTATTCTGAAAAGAAAAAATTTGGGTTAATTGTCAAGTTGTAGGAAAGGTAGCTATATCATTTGTTGTCCACTCTCTGCATAATGCCAAAGTTCAGGGATTTTCTCAAGTCCTTGTTCAAGTATTCTGTGAAACTGGATCATCTCAGCTGGCCAATTCAAAATTATTCTGAGTAGTTTGTAGTCCAAAGCTGATCTGTAGGTGATGTTTGTCATCTTAGTGGTATTATTATTGTCCATGTGGAATTGTTGTTGTGGGGACCCATCAACTTTCTGGAGACTTCAAATTTGATGCTAGGCCTGGTCATGATTTCCTATAGAAAACTAACAGAGACTCAAACACAAAGACATGTATAGGCAGCTAAATGAAGCCTTTTTCTAGAATTAGTTAGTACTCTATATGATCATTAATATCTTAACAAAGTTTAATATATATTAATCTTGTAAATTTTGATATACAATTCATACTTTAAGAAAATGTTAAAGAATCAAAATACAATCAAAGAATTGAGATTAGTAGCAATAGAATAGTCCCTCATTTTTTTCTCCTATCACATATCAGAAGATGGCTCTTTCTTCTGCCATGATACAGAGAGTTTGCATTTCCCTTTTAACAACATGCTTGGGTTTAAAGAAGGAGAAAGCCATTCTCCAATTTCAAAGGCAGCTTTAATTTTTAATTGAACTGTGACTATAAGAAGACCATTTGTGTTGAATGTCTTTAGAGAAAAGCAGAAACAAACTTTTACAAAGACTTATGAAATTTTATAGCTAATACATCAATAGGCCAGTTTACTCCTTTTCTTGGGACAATTTTTCTACATGATACGTCCTTTATCTTCAGATGTCTCATTTGTCCAATGTTCTTCAGATTCCTTAGCCTTCATTCTCCTGAAAGACAAAAACAGAAACCTTTCCCCAAGACTAACTTTGGGGAGATTCCCTTTTTGCAAATTGTATCTGATTAAAGAAAAGTCATGTGTTAATGGTGTGTTAGTTTAAATTGGATGGTCATGCTAGTTGATGAACTATCACCTCTTCTAATTAAGAGGTCTCTCTTGTTCAAATTGAACCTTTATTAATTTTGATGGTATCCACAGCTTATCTTCTCCTGTAGAAACAAAAGCAAGACCTCATCCCCAATATAACACATATCCTGATTTCCATTCTGAGGTCAGCACATCTTTAAAGTATATAGACTGATTTAATTCTGAAGTTTTTTTTGTTATCCAATGTCTCTCTGCAGCAATGAGAAAATTCAAAGTTAATAGAGCATTATGCAGTCTATTTCTGGGAGTTTTTGTTACCCCTTTCTGTTTATTTAGCATATCCTTTAGAGTTCTGTTTGATCTTTCTATAACTGCTTGGCCTGTAGGATTATGTGGTATACCTGTAATATGCTTTATATTGTAACAAGCAAAAAACTGTTTCATTTTACCAGAGACATAAGCTGGAGCATTGTCAGTTTTAATTTGTACAGGTATACCCATAGGATGGCCATAACTTCTAGCAAATGAGTGATTACAGAATCAGCCTTTTCAGAACTCAAAGCAGTTGCCCATTGAAATCCTGAATAAGTATTAATGGTATGGTGTATATATTTCAATTTTCCAAATTCTGAAAAGTTAAACACATCCATCTGCCAGATTTCATTCCTCTGAATATCCTTTGGGTTACATCCTGCTGGTAATGGTGTCTGATTATAAAAGGAACAAGTAGGACATTTCCTTATAATTTCTCTGGCTTGTTGTCAGGTTATGGAAAATCCTTTTTTAAAACTTTACTATTGACATGACACTTTTTATGAAATTCTGAGGCCTCCAGCATATTTCCTATCAATAATTTATCAATCTCATCATTACCTTGTGCTAGAGGGCCTGGCAGACCTGTATGGGATCTGATGTGAGTTATATATAAGGGATGCCCTATATTCCTGATTATATCTTGTAACTGAATAAATAAGTTAATTCTGACTCATCAGGGATAAATTCTGCAGTCTCAATATGTAATGCCACTCTTTCAGCATACTGAAAGTCAGTAACTATATTGAGAGGTTCCATAAAATCCATTAATACCAGCAGACTAGCATACAATTCCAGTTTTTGAACTGAATTATAAGAATTTTGAACCACTTTACTTAAATTTTCTGATTTATAATCTGCCTTTCATTGTTTGATTGCATCTGTATAAAATGTACAAGCTCCATATATAGGTGTTTCCTGTTCAATGCGAGGCAAAATCTAATCAGCTGTATTTATAAGTTCAATTCTATTGATTTTGGGATATTTGTTGTTAATCTCTCCCCAAAAATTACTGCAAGCTCTTTGCCAGTGGTCACTTTCTGCCCATAATTTGTCAATGTCTTCCTTAGTTAAGATACTACAATTTCTGCTGGGTCTATTCCACTAATTGATGAAGTCTCAGTTTTCCTTTTAAAATCAAGTCAGAGATATTTTTCACATAAGTTTTTAATTTTTTACTCGGTTTATTTGGTGGAAATATCCATTCCAATATACTATCTTCCTCTGCATTAAAATTCAGGTAGGAGAATACCTAGAGGATCAAATAACCAAAATGCAACTGGGCTTTGGATCAACATAATCCACATGTCTTACCTGTACTTTCTTTTCCACCAAGGCCAATACTTTCTCAGCTTCAGCTGATAATTCTCTTGGACTATTTAAGTCCTTGTCACCTTCTAAAGTTTTGAACAAATTACTCAGTTCATCGTTTTTTACCCCAGCAACAATTCATAGATGGGAAATATTTCCAAATGATCTTTGAAAGACATTAAGAGTCTGTAGTCGATCTCTCCTAATTTGCACCTTTTGGGCTCTAATTTTTTTGTAGACCTATCATATATTCTAAATAATTAATAGACTCTCCTCTTTGCATCTTTTCAGGAGCAATTTGTAATTCCCAACAAGGCAAAATTTTCTTTACTTCATTTCCTAAATAATCTGCATTTGAATCAGCTAGTAAAATAAATTTAGGAAGTTGTTTATGTATTACTTCCAATGGCTGTTATACAAAATATTGGCACAGGGTTGCGCTATTCAATATTCCCTATGGGAGAATCCTCCATTGATAGTTCTTAAGTGGTTGAGAATATTTTAAGTAGGAACTGTGAAGGCAAGTCTTTCTTTGTCTTTTTCTTGTAAGGGTATTGATAAGAAACATTCTTTTAAATCAATAACTATAAGAGGCCATCCTTTAGGTAACAAAGTAGGCAAAGGAATTCCAGGATGTAGACAACCCATTGGCTGAATTACTTTGTTAATTGCTCTTATGTCTGTTACCATTCTCCATTTACCAGATTTCTTTTTAATAACAAGTACAGGAGAATTTCAAGGGCTTGTTGATTCTTCAATATGCTGAGCATTTAACTGATCTTCTACCAGCTCTCCTAAAGCCTGCAGTTTCTCTGTTGTTAAAGGCAATTGCTGAACCCATACAGGCTTGTCTGTTAACCATTTAAAGGTAGAGCTGTTGGTGTCTTTGGAAGATCATCAGTTGTGCCCTTTTCTTGTACAATTTGGATGGCTGGTAACCACTCTTTATAATAATACCTCCTAATATTTCTCTCAGAAACATGTGTTAGTTTATTATTTGTTTCTGAGGTTGGAGGAATGTTAATCTGAGTATTCCATTGTTATAATAAACCATGGCCACATAAGCTCAAATTTGTATTAGCCACATATGGCTTTAATTTTCCTCGCTGTCCTTCTGGACCTATACATTTAAGCCATCATTAACCAAAACATCTTGTACTCTGTTTCACTTGAGATAATGTTCCAGTCCCTAACAGCTGAACATTCACCTCCTGAAGAATCCAATTTGGATGCCAAAATTCTGGTGCAATTATGGTCACATCCACACCTGTGTCTACTAAACCTTCCATGAAAACATCATTTATTTGTATTTTTAATTTTGGCCTTTGTTCATTTATAGATATTTGCCAAAAAAAATTCTCTTTGTTTTTTCCTGAATTTTCTGTTCTCTCTGCTACAGCTGTTCTATCATCCCGAGAAGCCTGGTTTATTCCAATAGGCATTTGGTTATTTAATTGTTCTGAGAAGGGGTTTCTTCTATGATGACAGGAATGGTCTGAATCGAATTTGCTGTGAGGGCTGGCATGAGGCCCCTCTTGGGGTTTCCCAAGGGCAGAGCAATGATTACCTTGTCTGTCCCTTGTTGATCTACATTTGTTGGTCCAATGTTTACCCTTATCACACCTCCAGTGTAAACCAGAAGGGACGGGCATTCTGTTGCCATTGTTCATTGAATAAACATTCTTTCTAGGTATGTCCTGTTTACACTCCCTATTCAAAAGACCTTGTTTACCACAACCAAAACATCTGACATTATTTTTCCTCAAAGCTTTTGAAATTAATTTTCCTATCCATATATCATCATGGTCATGAGACTCAATATTAATTGTGTCCCTGATCCAATCCTCCAAGGGTACTGATCTTGCCTTTAATGATCCGATTATTCTTTTGCATGCTGCATTCATGTTCTCAAAAGTCAATTATTATCTGTCTAGCTTCTAAATTTGGTATCATTCTATTTAATGCTGAAGATAGCCTTTGTAAAAAATCCATGAAGGATTCTCTGGGGCCCTAAGAGGACCAAGAGGCAAAACACTGACTGAACTAAACACTTGTACATAGGTATCAACCACATAGTATAAGTTTGTCCTAAAAATGATGTGCTAATACAGATTAAATTAATAATATGTACAAACCCCAATCACATGTCCTCTTGTTGAGTTTTGTCCTCTCTCTCAGGAGTCAGGCCACCCTGAAGCCTGTTTCCCATTCCCTCACAATTCTTTATGACTTACTTGTAACTCTGAGAAATCCTGGTTACCCGTGTCCCTTAACCTAAAGACAATCTTAAATCCTGGCTCATCTCTATTATTGCCTTCCTAACTTTTGGTGTTTCTCTGCAAGGGCAAACTATATGATGATGGGTAGTATTTGCAACACACCCTTAAAAATCTATAAAGTAGCAGTTCCCTTTATTTTTCAACAAAATGAAGGGCTTTTCTCTTCCTTCAGGATCCCTCTCATATTATACCTGTCATCTATTTTTCTTAATACTTCCCTAGTTCAAGTTCTCTCACCTAATGTAGCTCCATTCTGGGTTTATGAAGGACGATTTGCTGTCTACATTCAAGGTCCTATCAAGTTGCCTTTGCTATAATTTTTCATTCCTAAGAGACAGATTCAAGTGTCTTATAAATATCTTGAGCCATTTATACTTAATTCACATAATCTGAGCATTAATGACCCCAAGTAACAGACATAATGGTTGTTTCAACATATATATTACTTATTGGCCCACTCAACAAGTGGGAAGTCATTTTTGATACTGAAAACTTAGCCAATGAGCCAATTCAAGTAAGATCAGAGACCTTGGAAGAGAACCTCCAACTACCACTTTACTAATCAATCATGATTGCTAACTGAGTTATTTATCTTTATACTCATAGAAGTGTGTCACCCTCAACCCTTCATCAAAGAAACTTCTCTTTGCAACTGATGGATACCCTTACAGAAAACAACAAACAAAACAAAACAAAACAAAAAAAACAACTGATCAAAATGCAGAGAATTTATTGTGTGATGGCAGGTCCTAAATAATACATGTACAACACACTCCTGCACCCAAGGCTCAGACATTATTGTAGAAGAGAGGACAAAAATATTGTAACCACCATAGAAACACACAAAATGCTATGAATTTGTCTTTTAGAAATATGAGAAATGTGACTACACCTATGAAGTCTCACCCAAAGGACTTACCTAAACATTATACAAACAAGAATGAACAGAAGACATGCTAACATAGAATGGGGGAAATTGCATACACCTTCAACCCCTACACACATGATCACGGTCAGTAAGAGATTCTGAGGGGAAGAAAAGAATTTTTCTAGGGAAGAGAACCCTTAATATATTGTCCAAAACCATGAAGACAGCCATGAAATTATAGACATACGAAATATATTATTCAGGCAGAGCAGTTGTATTTATATATTTGGGATTGCATTTTAATGTATAAGAAACAATAAAATATATAAAACAAGTATCAGATATTGCATTCTAGAACATAAAAATTTACTTCTTTATGACACTCTATAAATAACTCCAGGGTTTAGTTCATAGGGATCTAGCTAAGAAACCATATGAACAACATTCTCAAACTGTTACTACAGTTTTGATGAAAGATAATGTCTTCCCTATACCTACTTCTGAGATTTTGCTCAAAATGTTTTTGATAAAAACAGAACCTCAGTTTAAACATCTTCTTCTGAGGAAATCAATAGATACATATTCTTTAGAAAAGAATATATTAAATCACTGAGTTAGACATAGAGGGATGTCTGGTTTCAAATTGTTAAAATGTACATATTTATTATGTCTGTTACCTGTTATATAATGTTTCAATGACTGAGATGAATTATCTTGATTCACAGAGTGGTAAGTTTTGTTTACTCTAAGACTTTGATATAATGATGTTATATTATAAAAAAATGTTATCCTACTTATTACTTTCCTAAAGGCTTTCTTCATGTCTCTGTTCCTCAAGCTGTAGATAAAGGAGTTCAGCATCTGAATGACCACAGTGTACATCACTGAAGCCACTACAGTCTTTCTTAGAGAGTCAGTAAATGCAGAGTTAATGTGTACTCCAAAACCTGTTCCATAAAACAGAGAAGCAAATGACAAATGAGACCCACAGGTTGAAAAGGCTTTATACTTTCCTCCCAAGGATGACATTCTTAAAACAGAAGAGACAATGTGAATATAAGACAAAATGATTCCAAAGACCATTGGAAAACCAAAAAAATAGAACAGACACAGTATATACCAGCAGATAATTGATGAAATTTTCACAACAGGCAAGTTTGATGATCTGAGCCAGCTCACAGAAGAAGTGGGGGATTTCAATTTCTGTGCAGAAAGACAGCCCCAACAACATCAGAGTGTGGAATAAAGCATGTATAATGCTAAAGAACAGAGAGAAGAGAACTGACATAACAGAGAAGTGTGCCTTCATGATAACTGTGTACTTCAGAGGGTGACAGATGGCAACAAAGTGGTCATATGCCATTACTGCAAAAAGACAATTTTCTATGCTACCAAAATATAAGATAAGACAGACATACCTAAGAGAAGCAGTGTGTGTGTGTGTGTGTGTGTGTGTGTGTGTGTGTGTGTGTGTGTGTGTGTGTGATGGTTTATCCTGAGCTTGGATGTTGACCAATATCTTTGGGATTGTGGTTGTGATTAAACAGATATCATTAAAGGACAGGTTGGAAAGAAGTACATGGGTTTGTGTAGTTGTGAGTCAGAGGTAACAGCCAGGATGATGAGCAAGTTTCCTAAGATGTTGATCAGATATATAGACAGTAAAAGGCTGAAGATGAAAAGCTGCAAATCTGGATCTTCACTAATCCCCAGAAGAATGACTTTTGAGATAGTTGTTTGGTTGACAGCTCCATGCTGTTGAGAGATTTGAAAGAAAAGTGAGTTGTAAAGGTAAGATGTTTGGACCATCAACTTCATAAACTTGCTCTTTGAATTTTAGGCTCCAAATTTATCTATAAATAACTTTCTTCTGCTAATCCACTTATTTTATGTCACATGCATATAGAATCCATAGCAACTAATCCTTGAATGAAGCCCCCTCTTCAATGTATAAACAATAATGAAAGCAACATTTGCAGGATTTAGTAACAAACATCATGTTCTAATAGAAACATGGGTTTGTTAAGCAGGAAATTCATGCTCTTCTTGCATAGAGCATGGACTAGCAGAATGGAGACTGATCAGCATTAGTGCAGATGTCCATAAACATGTGTTAGGTTAAGAACAGATATTGGTGAAATTTTTTTTCAGGAGGCACACTTGCAAATTTTATTTATTGAAGATACAATACAACAAACACTTAGAAGACATCAATCATGAAAAAGGGGACCCCTCCACATAAAGCTTACCTAAAGCAAGAGGAAAAGACTACAAGCAAAAGACAGTACATAAGCATCCTGTTTAGTGTGAGAAACTCGGGGGACTGGGGTGGGGGGTTAGGAGTGAGAAACTCAGTGGACTGGGGTGGGGGCTAGGAGGGAAGAGTATAGCTATAATCCATGCCTTGCTACTGCACTGATGAGCTTATAATTCATCAAAGACCTGTTGGAGGAGAGGGGGCAGCCTCATGGCTACCTGGAGAAACAATTCGTAAGAGTTTCCACAGATGTGTGGACATATGTATCCACATATTCCTTTGACCTGTTCAGCTAGGATAAACTAGGGCTGAGGGTCAGGGAAAGGGAAGGAGTGGGGATAAATATAGAGGCAGAGGGAGGGATTGGGGAAAGGCCATTGTAAGGACTGTGGGTTTCTTCTGAGTAGCCAGAGAGGCACAGCTGGGAAGTCTCACTTTGGTTTAGATGGAATTACTAAGGGACCTATGAACAACAGACTCCTGGGGGAAACACTAGAAACTAGTTAGGGAGCTATGGTGGCAATCCAAGCTAATTGCCTTGGGTGGGAAGAGAGAGAGTGGCTACAATCCATGCCTTGCTGCTGGGTTAACTAGTTTATAGAGTTCAGCAAAGACCTGATGGAATGGAGGCGGCAGCCTTGCATCTGTCTGAAGAAAAGCAGTTCAAAGGAATAGCTTTGAGAAAGACAATAAGGTAGGCATGTACTCATCTATTCCTTCAACCTATTCAGCGAGGATAGGATCGGGGTAGAGCCAGAGGGAGGGAAGGAGTGGAGGTAAAGGCACAGGGGTAGGGGTGGAGTAAATTCAAAGCTGCTAGACATTGGGAGCATTAAAGAGGCAGAGAAAATAGAAGTTACTAGAGTGTTAAGCATGGAGGCTAAAGAGAAGCATGAAATATGACTCCAAGATATCCAGTTTGAGCCACTGGAAGTTGGAGTTTCCGGCGTTGATAGAGCCTGGAAAACCTGGAATGGAACCTGGTTGAGTTCTGAAGGGACTGGATACAGGAGAGGATCTGCATGCTGGAGAGCAGGCATGTCTTTGCCCTTGGAGCTCCAGCAATGCAGAAGTCTTCTCCAGTCAGTACTGAAAGCCTTGAGTGTGCCACAAGAAAATTTTTATAGTATTCTTTTCACATAGTGTTTTATTATACATTTTTCATAGAGTCCTCACTAATAAACAAGATGATATTCTACTGAAGAAGTTTAGCTAATATCCCAAACATTCATAAAGGGATTTATGTTATCTGGTTAGATTAAAGAAAAGTCATGATAAACATCTTGACTGGATGCTGATCATAAATATTTCCTTTTGAAAATAATTAAAAATCACAAGGTCAATTGACCATTAAGAAAGATTAGATGTGGGAAAAGCCTTTGTAATTGCTTTATGATGGTATAGTAAGCCCAAAAGAATCACAGACCTACTTCTACAGTTTTTGTGTCACTGGAGTTCAGCATTCAAGGCCTTTAATTATACTAGTTTTAGCAATACCCATGTAATCCTATGTGTGAAAATCACTAGTGTCCATGTCTACTGGAGGAAATAGTTCTTCTTTTGTCAGTTTCCCAACCAATTTCCAAGGTAATGTTCTCATTCCATTCTTATCATTGATTCTAATTATATGATTTATTGACCTTGCATTCAAAATGGTGAATAACATTTCTATAATAAACCTTTATGTTGCTTTGAAGCTATAAAGAAAGAGAACTATATATAAGAATTGGATTTCGAAGAATTGATTCCTATTTTATTAATATTTTTATTTATTTTTCTTCTCTTATTCAGTAAATCCACAGTTTTCCTTTTCTCCACTCCTCCCATTCCCCCTACCTTCCCTGTCCCCCAGATTCACTTCTCTATTTACCTTAAAAAAAAAAAACAGGCTTCCCAGGGATATCAACCTGAACATGGCATAACAAGATTCAATAAAATGACTAAGCACAAAGCCTCAGATCAGGGCTGCTTGAGGCAACCCAGTAGGAGGAAAATGGTTCCAAGAGCAGGCAAAAGAGTCAAAGACATGCCTACTCCTACTGTTAGGAATCCCACAGAAACACCGAGCTAGCAACCATAGCATATAGGCAGAGGACCTATGCAGGCTCTCTGATTGCTGCCCCCGTCTCTGCAAGCTCCTTTGAGTCCTGCTTAGTAGATTCTATAGGCTGTGTTCTCTTGGTCTTCTCAACCCCTCTGGCTCCTGTAAGTCTTCCTCTCCTTCTTCTGAGGGGTTTTTCCAGCCCTAGTGTGAGGCATCAGATGTAGATCTCCATTATGGACTGTCTTTGCACCTAATGTTTGGCTGTGGGTCTCTGCATCTGCTCCCATCAGCTTCTGGAGGAAGCCTCTCTGATAATGATTGGGATAAGGACCAAAATTGATTCACACCATTTTAGGTGTGAGAATATAGTTTACATAGAGAAGTATAAACTATTTGCCATTAGTTTTTGCAAACTTGACACAAACTAGAATCACTTGGGAAAAAAAAATGAACCTCAATTTAGGAACTGCCTCAATCTGATTGGGCTGTAAGCGTGCGTATCTGTGGACATTTATTGATTAATGTTTGATGTGAGAGAGCTAAGTCCACTGTGGCTGGTCCCATCCCTGGAAAAGTGGTCCTGAGCTGTAGAAGAATGCACTGTGAATAACTCTCAAATTTAAACCAAAAAGAAGTCAACCTAAACAGCCCCAAAGCAAGTGAAGATATTGAAATAGTAATAAAAGCCTTCCAACAAAACACAAGTCCAGTGTTAGATGGATTCATGGCATAATTCTACTAGAATATCAAGGAAGAACTACAACCAATATTTTTTTAAAAAAAATTCTTTTGCCTAAGGTAATTTTTAAAAAATTTATCTATATCTATCTATCTATCTATCTATCTATCTATCTATCTATCTATCTATCTATCTATTCTTCTTTCATATATTATATCCCTCCTGCAGTTTCTCCTCCCTTCTCTCCTTCCAGACCTGCCTCTGAACACCCCCTCTTCATTAGATCCACTCCTCCTCCATTTCTCTTCAGAAAAGAGCAGTTTTCCAAGAGATATCCACCAAACATAGCATAACAAATTATGGTAAGAATAGGCAATTATCTTGATACCAAGGTTGGATGAGGCAACCCAGTAGGAGAAAAGGGGTCAGAGACAGCCCCTACAGCCACTGTTATGAGTTCCACAAGAACAGCAACCATAACATATTTACAGAGGACTTAGGTAAGATCCTTAGAGGTTCCCTATTCCAATTCTTCCTAACATTAAGTAGAACAGAAATAGGAGGAACAATCACAAATTCAATCTACTAACACAGTTACCATTTAATACCCAAATCAGTTAAAGACAACAAATAATGAAAACTACAGGACAATATTCTCAATTAACAGTCTCAAAAAAAAATAACTCATATAAAATATCCGTAAACAGAATGCAGACATTCACAATAAGATCATTAGGGACTCCTAGACATGAAACTTCATATGTGAGTTTATATATGTATATAGTTTATATATGTTGGATTAACTGCAAAAAGTACGAAAGTAAAAAGAGACCATTGCCATGGTAGTGAGTGGGGACCAACACAGATGGAACAGTGGTGTTTAAGTGACATGATAAGGGAAGGGAAGAGAGGGTGATGCAACTGGTAGAGCCATTATGTGAACCAATATGAAGATTCCTTAAGGAGTTGGAAATCAATCTACCTTAAGGTCCAGCTATATCACTGTGCTGGATAGTTTTATGGCAACTTGCCACAAGATAAAGTCATCTGAGAGGAGGGAACCGCAATTAAGAAAATGTCTCCATAAGATCATCTTGAAAGCCTATAAGGCATTTTCTTAGCAGATGGGAGAGAGCCCAAACCATTGTGGGTGGTGCCATCTTTAGAAGAATATGCTGGTGTATTGTCTGTTTTGATAGCGCAAGCCAAACCTATTACATCAAAATAGGCAAACAAATGTTGTAGAACATCTTTAGCAACTTCCCTGGTCCTAGCTGAAGCCCAAATCACATAAGAACAGGTATCCACACAAAGATGAACAAATGCCCACTTCTCAAAACAGGGAATGTGGGTAACATCCATTTGCTGAAGACCTTTGGGGAAAAAAACCAGAGGATTTACTTCAAGAGGTAAACAAGGCAAGGAGGTTGGATAGGTCATGAGCTTTTAACAATGGCATGAACAGGGTCACAGGGAATGTGAAACTGAAACCTAAGCACCTTAGCATTTTGATGATGCAGAGCATGATTATTTTTAGCATTCTCTGTAGCAAAAAGTTTATTTTTGTTAAACTATCAGCTAGGGCATTTCCCTCATGCAAAGGTCCCATAAATTGAGTGTGGGCTTAAAAATGACTCACAAAGAAAGGGAAGAAAGGGCATGTTCTTTTTCTAATAGCATCTTATAAATCTAATAAATGTAAAATGGTAATATGAGCTGTAGGCAAAGGAGTAGTTTCTTTTTTTAAAAAATTTTTTAAAGTAATTTGTTTCATTTTTTTATTTTGAGAATGACTTATGTGAAGGGAGAGAGGTCTTACATGATTGTAAAACAAGTTTTACAGCTCTGGATTTCCCTTTTTCATTTTAATAGTCTTTACACAGAGAAATTAGAAGGGCAGAATTTTGATGGACTCCACCTTACTATAACTCATATTTAAAAAAATATTAAGAGATTTTCTATTCATTTCACATATCAACCACAGATTCCCCTGTCCTCCCAAACTCCAGCCTTCCCCCACAATCCACTCTCTATTCCCACCTCCTCCAAGGCAAGGTCTCCCATGGGGAGTCAGCAGAGCCTGGTACATTCAGTTGATGTAGGTCCAAGCCCCTCCTCCCTGCTCCAACGCTGTGCAAAGTGTCTCACCATAGACACAATGTTCCCAAAAGCTGGCTTATGCACTGGGGACAGGTCCTGGTCCCACTGCCTGGGGGCCCTGTAAACAGTTCAAGCTAAAAAACTGTCTCACTTATTCAGAGGGCCTAGCCCAGTACCATGGGGGCAGGTTCCTCAGCTATTGGTCCACAGTTCATGTGTTTCCACTAGTTTGACTAGTTGTCTCTGTACTTTTTCCAATCATGGTCTTGGTATCTCTTGCTCATATAATCCCTCTTCTCTCTTGTCCATTGGAGCTCCACCTGGGACCTGGCCATGGATCTCTGCATCTGCTTGCATCAGTCACTGGATGAGGGTTCTATGATGACAGTTAGGGTATTCAGCCATCTGATCACCAGAGTAGGTGAGCTCAGGTACTCTCTTGACCATTGCCAGTAGTCTATGGTGGAGTCATCTTTGTGGATTCCTGGGTACCTCCCTAGCACTCTTCTTCTTCCTATTCCCATGATGCCTTCATTTATCATGGTATCTCCTCCCACTCTGTTCCTGATCTAGTTTGAACCTCCTGCTTCCCTAAGCTCTCTTTCCCCTGACACTTGCCCTCCATTACTCCCCTCACCCCCAGTTTGCTTATGTAGATCTCATCCATTTCTCCATTGCTGGGTGACAGTCAGTTGACTTCCTGTTGGCTACAAGATGTAGGATTATCAGCTACTCCAGAACCAGGTCTGCCTGCATGCCATTGTGCTACCTATCATGATGATAATGTATTGAACCTCTGAAACCGTGAGCAAGATACCCCAATTAAATGATTTCTGTATAAGAGCTTTTGTGGTCATTTTGTGGTGTCTTTTCACACCAATCAAAACCCTAACTAAGATGTTCCACTTCTCCACAGCTTCTTTAAATCTGGGGGAGTGTCTTGATGAAGACATCCCATTTAAGGACAAATTGTTTTAAAGTTTCTCACTCTGCACATTATCTAGTTCTGTGTCCCTGCATGAATTCCCATATGTAAGAGGTAGATTTTCTGATTATGGTTGGTCTGGATGCTGCCTTATAGCAGAATGTAGAGGTTATTTTATTTCTATGTTCCTTTAGTAGAACAATAATATTTTACTTTCCTCTACCCCCATACCTTATCTAGACTCAGGTTCTTGACCATCTAAACACTGTGTAAAATGGGTTCCATCTGACGAAGTGAGTCTTAAATCTAAGCACAGAGTAGTTGGTTACTCCCACAAAGTTTGTACCAGTTACATCAATGTACCCAGCAAGCAGCTCACTAAAATATATAGCATGATATGAAGATGGGTATTTGCTTACTATTCTCTTCTTGTGGTGTTCATTCAAAGTACTTTTAGAACCATCACCATTAATTAGGGGTGAAGGTTTGTATCCAGCAGTCAGACCATGGACTGCTGATAGATAATATGTTGTATAAACTGGACAGGCAGGACCCATAAGAAAATGGCTACTGAATTTGCCAAAATGGAGTGAAATGGTTCTTCAGGTTCCTGTTTCACAGAGGAGACTACCAGACATTCTGAAGGACACTGGGAGAAGCTGTGAAATTACAAATATTCTTTTTCCTAAAATATTACTGAATGATGCTAGACACATTTTTTTTTTGAGACAGGGTTTCTCTGTGGAGCTTTGAGCCTTTCCTGGATCTCGCTCTGTAGACCAGGCTGGCCTCGAACTCTAAAGATCCACCTGGCTCTGCCTCCCAAGTGCTGGGATTAAAGGTGTGCGCCACCACCACCCAGCTCTAAACATAATTTTTAAATATATTTTTTAGGGAAGAATATAATTTTTCTTAGTCCTTAAAAGTAATATAGGATAGTAAAGAAATCCAGATTAATAGTCACTAATAATTATCAAACTTGTAGTCATGTGGTATACAGTGATATATTTCAAATAGATAATCTTCAAACACTTCAAAGACCTACAGAATATGGCATTTAAAATGTTTTAATAACTTAGACTTTCCTTGACATGAGATGCATCTGCTCCTGATGGCACCAGTCTATATCTAAAGAAGATGTTGGGCACCAAAGACATCCCATAAGCAGTTTGATTTCTTTGTGGCACACAATGGTTTATAGGACAAGAAACTACCTTGTCTTGACAGCTGACCACAAGTACACTGTCCAATCTTGACAAGCAAGGCACAAAGAAAAGTGACTGTGGAACTTTCCCAATACAGGGTATGATAGTCCTTCAAAATTTCCTGCTTCTGAAAAAGGTCTGTCAGATATTCTATGCCCGTAGGCCAAAGACTGATGCCCCAGCATTGCAGAGGAACCTTCGGTGACTATGCAACCAACTATTTTTGTCATTTCTTACATTTTTGAAGCCACTTGCTTGCACTTCCTGCTTACTCAGATAATATTATTTTCCTTCTCAGGTCTTTGATGGGTTTAAGACTAGAGAGTTACAGTTACAATTCCCTTAAACTTGGCACAGCGTGTAGAAGGTACAAAACTTTAGATTCTTCAGGAGAGGACAGGTATTGGAATAATCTCTATAAATTTGCCATTGGACATTCAGAATATATTTCTCACTTAAAAATTGTTTTTATTGTATGTAATTTTATTCTTGTTAAGGCTATAATTACCTTCCTTTTTTCTGGTCAATACTTGATGATAATTCTTTTCTTTTTCTTTTTCTTTTCTTTTCTTTTACAATACTATTCAGATCTACATAACAGCCACAGATTCCCTTGTTCTCCCCCTTCCTGTTCCCCTCTCCTTCCCCCCAGCCCATCCCCCATTCCCACCTCCTCCAGAGCAAGGCCTCACCCGAGGACTGAGATTGACCTGGTAGCCTGAGTCCAGGCAGGTCCAGTCCCCTCCTCCCAGATTGAGCCAAGCGTCCCTACATAAGTCCCCAGGTTTCAAACAGCCAACTCATGCAATGAGCCCAGGACCTGGTACCACTGCCTAGATGCCTCCCAAACAGATCAAGCCAATCAACTGTCTCACCTATTCAGAGGGCCTGATCCAGTTGGGGGCCCCTCAGCCTTTGGTTCATAGTTCATGTGTTTCCATTCGTTTGGCTATTTGTCCCTGTGCTTTATCCAACCTTGGTTTCAACAAGTCTCACTCATATAAACCCTCCTCTTTCTCACTAATTAGACTCCTGGCGCTCCACCCGGGGCCTAACCCTGGATCTCTGCATCCAGATTCCTCAATCCTTGGATGGGGTTTCTGGTACAACTATTAGGGTGTTTGGCCATCCCATCATCAGAGTAGGTCAGTACCGGCTGTGTATATAGATTTTTTTTAATGTTAGGATTAAAACCTTTCTTTCTCATTTAGACAAAAAGGGGCAAATGTTACTGGAATCCTGTTACTGGTAAACTAACCAATAGAAAGGAGTATTTGGGTCAGAGAGGTAGAGTTTTCATTGAGAATGAACATGACCCAAAGATAAGGTAGATCAGAGAGATGCATGACTATTTTAGGAGAAGGAACACATGGCCAGTGTGAGAATGGAGCAGCTGGTGACCTGGTTCAGAGTTCCCTTTTTGTCCTGTGATAATTGTGCATGGATTTTGTTTGTTAATAAATAGTAAGTAATCTTTTGAATTCCTTCTTCACACATGTGCAAGGGACAAATAAATCATTCCCACAGTGAGTCCATTCCCATTAGGACAGGCCATATTCCTTTACATGCAGAATGGTTGTGAATAATGCACTTATAATTATATTCCTGCTATCTTGTCTCATAATACACCTGCTATTTATCAGATGTTTTGTTATTTTCCCAACAATCCAGGAAATAAGAGCTCCAGTAAGACATTAATATTAGAGACAGAGCTAAACATAAGCTTGACTGGAGACTGTGGTAATAGTACAGCCCTTCTAATTAAAATGAAGTTGTGGCCATCACCCTCTCTGTAATAGGTCTCCATGGTCTGGTTATATACACTGATGAGCAGCTTCACTAGATGGTCTGTAAAATAGCTGAAGTTTTAAATTATACCTCCATTCCTATTTCCTTATTCAAGAACAAAAAATACTTACAAGCTATACTAGATATCATGGCCACTATTGGTTACTGGTACTACATCATCAAGAATGCAAGACATTAGGGAAATGTTCTGTTTTAATCTTTCTGACAGTAGCATTTCAATTAAAGAAAAAACAGAGAGTTGCAATTTGCTGAAATGGATACTGAAGATGGGGACTGGAATCTGATGAATGGCTTAATTATAAGAGTCATAGTAGTGGATGTCTTTGAAGACACAGTGTTTTATGGATATGATAGTACTGTTGCATACATGAAATCACAGCTTCTGGGAATGCATGCATAAGACCTATATAAAATTAAGCCAGCCAAATTCCTAGAACACACTGGCAAGAGATTAATTTAATCTTATCCTTTGTTGAGAATCAATTGATAATTGATGCCCGTGGGGAGGGAGATAGAAGTTTTCTCTGGAATGCAGTCTCTGAGAACTATATATACTTGAGTAGATGGTCTTATGCACATGTGCATACAGGGAACACAAAGTAGACTCATTTGAATTTTATTTACAAAAAATAGCATATGAGGTTGTGAGTAAAAAGTAGTAGTGGCAATTAGGGGAAAATTGGGAAAGAGTATTTTATCAAAACCCATTATACATATTTGTGATAGTCTCAAACAATAAAAATATGTGGGAACAACAGAAATTGAGTTTTATGTATTTAGTATTAAACTACAAAAATGGATTATCATATTAATTAGAAAATACATTTTGCGGGGCAGTGGTGGTGCACGCCTTTAATTCCAGCACTTGGGAGGCAGAGCCAGGGGGATCTCTGTGAGTTTAAGGCTAGCCTGGTCTACAGAGTGAGTTCCAGGAAAAGCTCCAAAACTACAAAGAGAAACCCTGTCTCAAAAAACAAAACAAAACAAAACAAACAAACAAACAAAAAAATACATTTTAAAAGTAAAATATGGACCATCAAAATGGCTTTGCAGTCAATTATACTTTTTGCCAAGCCTGGTTATTTCATTTTCATCCTTTGGAACTATGTGGAGGAAGGAGAGAATACTACTCTAGGTTTCCTCTGACCTCAACACATGTGCCATAGTATGTATGACTTTCCTTAGTCACAGAGGCAAATTCCATAGCCCCTTTCTTTTATCCTTAAAGCCAGAACCATGTGGCCAAAGCTGCCATGTATTGCTGCTTACTGGAGCTAGAACATGACCCATTCAATTACATCCTCACAAGCTTTTTATTTTCTTAGTTTCCTTCACATCCTCAATTTGGCTCTCCAGAAACTTGCTTTGTAGACCACACTAGCACTAAACTTAGAGATCTGCCAGCCTCCACTTCTGTGTTCTATGATTACAGGTATGCTCCACTGTAGTGGGTAGCCATTCCAGCTTTGATCTGGAAGTTCCAACCCCCCATTGAGGCTTCAGTAACTGTCACACCTACAAGGTGGGGCCAAGAGCGGACCCTGAAGACCCCAGATCTGGATGAGCTGGCTCTCTTGGTTCCTGAACCCTGGTTGCTAGAGGTAGACTGAGCAGAGTTCTCCAGAGAACACCGCCTGACTGCGTTATGTCTTCCCTAGACCCTGTAACCTATCTATCCCTTCATTTGTAAGTTATGCCACTAAATAAACCTTCCTTTTAACTACGTGGAGTGGCCTTAATAATTTCACCAATATCTGGTGCTCACATGGAGCAAATTCCAAAGGCCTGGATGGCTCCCTCCATCAGCTTCATCCCCTGCTGGCGGGCAATTGAAACTGAAGGTTACCACATGCAGAGTTCTGTAAAACCAGGAAAAACCTACAGAATTCCATTCCTGAAAAGGAGCTAATCCGGTCTCAGTTCCTTGGCAAGTTTAGCACCCAGACCAGCAAAAGCTCTGTGAGTGGGGCTTTCCCACTCCTCCCTGAGTGCTAGCTCTCCACCCTAGCCTGGGGCTTCCACAGTTTCACTAGTTAAAATAGACAGGGAACTGTCCCTGGCAGGGGTTTGGAGCCATGCCTGCTGGCAGACCTATTGTCTTTAGAGGCAGAAAGGGGCTTAGAGTGGCCTGGAACTCTCCATGCCCTGAAGCTCCAGGGAGTCACAGGAAAAACTGACTGCTGCCTGTACTCACTCTGCCACCAGCCAAGGCATTCAACAGGACCTATGTTGGCGCTATACCAACACCTCCTTCTGGCTGAAAAGTGCTACTACACCCCCAGAACCACCAAAAGGTAAGATAGGCAAAGCAGTGTCTTATTTCAAGTAAAAGTACTTGATAATTTTACACCTTAAAATTGACTAACAAATTTCGAATAATTCTTATAATATGGCTGACAACATTACCTCACAAGAATTTGAAAACCTTTGTGCCTGTATGATGAATGACATTTTCCTGGAAATATATGACCTTTCTCAGGCATATCTGGCCTGTACCATTTTGGCATTCATTGTAATAATTCACACAGTGCTCAAACACTGGCTTAATAAGAAGAACAAAGATGAGTCATTATTGGGACTGATACAGGCTTTAAAAGATAGCAATGAAGGCTTACAGAAAAAGATTCTCTCTCTGGAATCTGCTAACCAGGATTTACAGGCTTTCAAAGATAGCAATGAAGGATTACAGAAAAAGATTCTTTCTCTGGAAACTGCTAATCAGGATTTACAAAACAGGCTTGTACCCCAAATTGATTTTATTGATAATAAATATGAATATTTAATGGATAGAACACTAACTCTACAGATTGAAGTTGTGGCTACTCAGACACTATATAAGGAAGAAAGATTATCATTAATTGATAAGATAAGGTCCATGGAATTATGTGTTTCAGAAGAACATAAAAACTTCCATGATTCCATGAGAAATCTGGAATCCCTTGCAAGAAAGGAGGTTTACTCCTTAGAACAGACCCTAGGTACTCATTTGTAAGCCCTGGAGGAAATTCTCAATAAACATGACAAGGGACCTAATAAGCAGAAGGTCAAGACCATACAGGTTGTAACATCTCCAAATGGCTCTCATACAATGGCTTATCCTGTTATCACCCATGAGAAGCCAGCAGATGACACACACCCCAAGCGATATATGACATATACATTACAACCAATTTCAACAAGGGACTTTAAAAAATATAAAGGAAGCAGTAGTTACATATAGAATACACTCCACATAGGTAAGACAGATGTTAAATTTGTGGTCTACCTCACATAGAATCATTCCAGATGACTGGCATCAGTTAATTTCAGCTGTTCTAGAATATAGCCAGCAGTTACAGTGGAAAATCTGGTTGAGAGAAGAGGCAAAGAATTTAGAACAACAAGGTAAACTCAGAGGTTTTGTGATCTCCCAAGATCAAATATTTGGTGAGAGATGTTTCACTGACAGGAATGTACAAGCCGCTTATGATGAGCATACAATAATATCTCTATGCTGTATAGCAGCTCTAAATGCTTGGGGAAAAATTTCAGAACCTGGAAAAACCAACTGAGGTATACACAAAGATATTTCAGGGACCACACAAACCCTTCACTGATTTTTTACAAAGGCTGAACACAGCTATAACAAGAACTGTGTCAGATAAAGAATTAAGAAAAGTATGAACTGAGTCCTTGGCATTCGGCAATGCTAATGCAGAATGCAAAAGAATACTTACACCATTAAAGATCAGATCAGCTCCTTTGGAAGAATAGATTCAATATACTAATGGTGTTGAGTCTCTTAACTTCAGTAATGAGGCTTGGATAGGAGAGACAAATCCCATAGGTGAAAGAAGGCCCCATGGTACCAAATGTTTTAAATGTGGTACACTAGGCCATATAAGTAAAAACTGTACATGGGGTACTCCTAGAAGTAATACTCCTTCTAGAAATAGCCTAAACAGGAGACCCCAACCACCTCCTGGATTATGTAGAAGATGTGGCAAAGGCGAACATTGGACTAGTGAGTGCAGATCGAAAATAGATATACAAGACAACCCTTTACTGGCAGGAAATGCCTCAGGATGCCTCTTGCAGGCCCCCAAATCAAACATGGTACAAACATTCCCAGTAACTGTGGAAAAAAATTCCTTTCCAGGACAACTGAATAAACCAATGACTAATGTAAAAACCGAAACTGCAATGGATGATAAAACAGCTCTGATAGATGAATCTCAGTTTACAAAGAACACAATAAAACAAATATTTTGGCCGGGCAGTGGTGGCGCACGCCTTTAATCCAGCACTCGGAGGCAGAGCCAGGCGGATCTCTGTGAGTTCGAGGCCAGCCTGGGCTACCAAGTGAGTTCCAAGGAAGGCACAAAGCTACACAGAGAAACCCTGTCTCGAAAAAACAAAAACAAACAAACAAAAAAAAACAAAAAACAAAAGAACCAAATATTTTGGCAGACTTCCATAAATAAACAAAGACCAAAGCTTAGAATTCGAATTAATGGCCTGGTTCTGGAGGGCCTGGTAGACACAGGTGCAGATGTGACTATAATTACACCAAAATCATGGCATCTGAATTGGTCTCTTCAAGAGGTAGATGTCCAACTTTTAGGGATTTGCATCCTATCTCAGATAAAACAGAGTTCAAGATGGGTTGAATGCATAGGGCCAGAAGGACAGAGAGGAAGGCTGAAGCCATATGTAGCAAATGTAGCAGTAAATCTTTGGGGCCGAGATCTGTTACAACAGTGGAATACCCAGATTAAAATTCCTACACTCTCAGAAAAGGAATACAGACCAACGTGTGTTTCTAGGAATAATATCATAACATGCTATAAAAAACAGTCACTAACCATTCAGGCTGTATACTAACAGAACACAACTGCTGCTCACAGAAGTACCAACTGCCTTACCTTTAAAATGGCTAACTGATAAACCTGTCTGGGTTGGACAATGGCCTTTGACAAAAGAGAAGCTACAAGCTTTAGAATAGCTGGCTCAAGAGCAGTTAAATACTCAACACTTTAAAGAATTTACCAGCCCTTGGAATTCTCCTGTATTTGTTATTTAAAACAAGTCTGGTAATTGGAGAATGCTGACAGATCTGAGAGCTATTAATAAAGTAATCCAGCCAATGGGCTCCCTACAGACTGGGATGCCCTTGTCCTCTCTGCTACCCAAAGAATGGCCTGTAGTAGTTATTGACTTAAAAGACTGTTTCTTTATCATACCATTACAAGAAAATGATAGAGAAAAATTTTCCTTTACAGCACCTGAATATAACAATTCTCAGCCAGTCAAGAGCTATCAATGGAAGGTCTTCCCACAGGGAATGTTAAACAGTCCTACCTTATGCCAATACTTTGTGCAGAAACCATTGGAGATAATTCGTGTAGAGTTTCCACAATCCATAATTTATCACTATATGGATGATATAGTGATATATTTAGCTGATCCAAAGTTAGACACATTAGAAAGCATGTTTGAAGAAGTAAAAAAAGTTTTACCTCATTGGGGACTGCAAATTGCTCCTGGAAAAATACAAAGAGGAGATTCTATTAATTACTTAGGATATAAGATAGAGATACACAAAATTAGACACCAAAAGGTACAACTAAGGTGAGATTGGTTGAAGATTCAATAATTTTCAAAAGTTATTAGGAAGCATTTCCAACTTACTGGGTATCATGGAAATACCCAAAGAAGGACTACAAAATTTGGCTAATACTCTAGAAGGGGACAAAGAGTTAAATAGTCCAAAAGAATTATCAGCCAAAGCTGAGAAGGAATTGGCTCTAGTAGAAAAGACAATTCGAGAAGCACATGTGGTTCATGTGGATCCAGAACTTAAATGCATTCTTGTCATCTTCCCCTCTAGACATTCCCTCACAGGTATTTTGATGCAGAGGGAAGATATTGGAATGGATATTCCTACCACGTAAACCAAATAAGAAATTAAAGACTTATATAAAGAGATCTCTGTTTTGAATCAAAAAGGTAAATTAAGACTTTGCCAGTTGACAGAAGTAGACCCAGCAGAAATTGTAGTACCTTTAACTAATGAGGAAATTTCATCACTATGGAAAGATAATGAATACTGGCAGAGAGCCTGCAGTTACTATTTGGGAGAGATTAATAACCATTATCCCAAAAGCAAGAGAATAGAATTCATAAAGAAGACTGAATGGGTCCTTCCTCATATTGTATGACAAAAGCCAATTTCTGGAGTCTTCATATTCTATACTGATGCAAATAAATCACGGAAAGCAGGATACAAATCAGGAGACTTAAGTAAAGTGGTACAAAGTCCATACAACTCTATACAAAAGGCAGAACTGTATGCCATTCTTATGGTACTGATGTACTTCACCGAATCCCTCAATATAGTAACTGACTCTCAATATGCAGAGAGAGTTGTTTTACATATTGAAACTGCTGAATTTATTCCTGCTAATACAGAATTAACTTCATTATTCATACAATTGCAGGAAATTATCAGAAGAATGGAACATCCTATATATACAACACATATCAGATCCCATACAGGTCTGTGAGGACCTCTAGCACAAGGTAATGATGAGATTGATCAGTTACTAATAGGTAATGTGCTAGAAGCCTCAGAATTTCATAAGAAACACCATGTAAATAGCAAAGGTTTGAAGAAGGATTTCTCTATCACTTGGCAACAAGCTAAGGATATTGTGAAAAAATGTCCTACTTGTTCCTTCTATAACCAAACCCCATTACCTTCAGGGAGCAATCCAGAAGGTATACAAAGAAATGAAATTTGGCAGATGGATGTGTTTCATTTTGCAGAATTTGGAAGATTAAAGTATGTACACCATACCATTGACACCAATTCAGGATTTCAATGGGCAACTATGAGTTCTGAAAAGACTGATTCTGTGATTACACACCTATTAGAAGTTATGGCCATCATGGGATATACAACACATATCAGATCCCATACAGGTCTGCCAGGACCTTTAGCACAAGGTAATGATGAGATTGATCAGTTACTAATACAGATACTGCCCCAGCATATGTCTCCAATAAAATGAGACAGTTCTTTGCTTATTACAATATAAAGCATGTTACAGGTATACCACACAATCCACAGGCCAAGTAGTCATAGAAAGATACAGTCAAACTTTAAAGGATATGCTAAATAAACAGCAACAGGTAACAATGATTCTTAGAAATAGATTGCATAGTGCTTTATTAACATTGAATTTTCTCAATTCTGATGAAAAATGAACAACAGCTGTGGAGAGACATTGAACAATAGACAAGACTCCTGAGCTAAACCAACCGGTTTATTTCAAAGATGTGCTGACCTCAGAATAGAAACCTGGATATGTCCTATGTTGGGGAAGGGGTTTTACTTTTGTTACTGCAGGAGAAGAAAAGCTATGGATACCAACAAAATTAATAAAAATTCAATTCGAACAGGAGAAAGCCCTTGATGAGGAGAAGTAAAAGATCATCCACCAATGTGATATCTCTTCAAGTTGTAAGAAAAATTTAACAATCAAAGGTTGGGGTAGGGTTCTGTTTTTGTCTTTCCAGGATAATGGAAATACCCATCTTCCAGAAATCATAAGGCCTTGGATATCCAGATGTTTACAGCAGAAAGGAAGAATCTATTGGTACCAACTACACAGGGTAAAATCTCACTGCCTAACATCTATATCTCTATCAATGGAGAAAAGTAGTGGTTCCAATTCAACTATAAACCAATCTGGCTTTGCAGATGGAATAGACTCACTCCTCTAAACCCAAGCATATTGCTAAAAGAAAAGGTTGAGAGATTCTTCAGTCCCGTATCAGAAGAGCCCTCTGGTGTGGGACAGAAGGAAACCAATAAAAAGGAACCATTATCTTCAAGATTCCAAATCTCTTCATGCTTACTCTTGATTTCTCAGAATGTTATGTCCTCTTTAAATCCAAACTTTCCATTTTGATAAAAAAAATAAGTTTTTCTAGTAGCAATCTCTGAAGTCTCCGGAAGGAAGATGGGGTCCCAACAACAACTCTACCCAATCCAGAATGATGCCATGGTAATCATCATCATACTACACTTCTTGCCAGAATTTGAAACAATGTTACTCATTACTCTAAGACTTGCTGTGGAATCTACAGCTAGTCTAACAGATTTAACTATCTGCGTTTTCTCACAGTACCCAACAGAGATACCATCACCCCCTAAACAGCAGGAAGCAATTCTAAGAACAACACCCCTTCTCCCTAAGGTTTTATATTTCTCAGGGTTATGGATGATGGTTATAGGGTTGGAGGTGAAAAAATATTAAACTCAGTATTCTCCTTAAGAAAAGAAAAAGTGTCTAAAAAAGAGGAAAGAAGAAATGGAATGGATAGGTATAAGATATTATGGTAGATTATTGTATATACTAGTAAACAAATTTAGTAAAATAGCAGCCTTAGATAATTTGCACTGTAATTTGTACTGTTATGGATTCTTATATGTTGATACAAATATAAACTATTTTTATATTCCTGTTTAAGATAATTTGTATATTGATACAAATACAGAACTATATTTGTTATAATGTACATATATTTCTACTCTTATTTGAAATATTTGTATATTGATACAAATGTAAATTTTTTATCTTTATACCATATGTATGTTCTACTTCTGTTTTGGATATTATGTATATTAATATATATTTAAGATTATTGTCATATTGCATATTACACTATATATTCCTACCTCTGTTATAAATATTTTCTGTGTTTTTCACAATTTTGAAGTCATCGTCCTTTACCATACATTTGCTTATAGACTGCTTACCTTGTTTACATGAAGCCTTAGTCCTTAGGTTATTTTGGTAGATAAGACTTAGAGATTTATAGTCACCTATGCTTGTCATCTCTATAGTTATGCTAGTTAGGTTATCCAGATTTATAGATACATAGGTCGGAGGGACAGGTAATCTTCAAACACTTCATGGACCTAGAGAATATGACATTTAAATAACTTAGAATTCTGTTGACGTGAGACACAATTGCTCCTGGCAGCACCAATTTGATCCCGAGAGAACGTTGGGCTTCTAAGACATTTCCATTTAGGAGTTTGTCTTGGCAAAAAATGGCCTACTAGGCAAAGAACTGCCCTTGCCTCAACTGCTGACAGTATGAATGCTGTTCTTTCTGGACAAGCGGGACACAAGGAAAGCGACCACTGTACTCTGCCAAGACAGGGTAAGACATTCTTTCAGAATTCCTGCTTCTGAAAATGGTCTGTCAGATACTCTAGGCCTGTAGCCAATTTGAATGCACCAACAATTCTGAGAAACATTAGGTGACTGTCCAGGCTGCCAGCTGTCTCGGTCTACTCTTGCAAGATTCCCAAAAGTTGCTTGTATCCATCTACCACTTCTCAGGTACCATTATATTCCTTCTCAGGTCTTTGATTGGATTGAAGACTAGCAGTTATAGTTACAAATTAGTATATATATATATATATATATATATATATATATATATATATATATATATAATATCTTAGAACATATTAAGTATTAGATTCAGGTTCTTTAGGATAGGACTCCTTTTGGAATGATCTTTGTAACATGCCATTTACCTATGATTTAGACTTCTCTGGATTTTAATATGTGTTTCTTGCTTGATATTGTTCACATTGGTTGTAGTTCCATCTTATCTAGTTTATTATCCCTCATTATTCCTGGACAATATTTGATAACCATTCCTTTTATATAATCTTGTATTAGGTTAGAACCTTCTTATTTAGACAAAAGGGGGAGATGAATTGGGTAGCCATTCCAGCTTTGATCTGGAAGTTCCAACCCCCACTGAGGCTTCAGTAACTGAAGACCAGAGATCTGGATGCACTACCTCTCTTGGTTCCTGGACCCTGGACTCTAGCAGTAGACCAAGCAGAGTTCTCCAGAGAACTCTGCCAGACTCTGCTACATCTTCCCCAGACCCTGCAACCTACCTATCCCTTTATTTGTAAGTTATGCCACTAAATAAACCTCCCCTTTAACTACATGGAGTGGCCTTAAGAATTTCACCAATACTCCACCATATCTAGCTCTATGCTTCTCTTTAATCCCTTTGTATAAGGTGGAAACTTAGTTGGGTGGGATCCTGCCCTGAGGTCAATACTCCCTATATTCCATTTCTTAATCTGCTTATCTCCTTGAACACAGGTCTTA